>NC_079430.1:12454933-12485877 GCF_026213295.1 Gadus chalcogrammus
TCCATATGGAGTTTATTCCTCTTTCCCCGTAGACATTTTTGTAGCAACAGCCTTTAATTTGCATATGCAAGGTCTGCATATGCAAATTGCTACTCTATACATGCGCTACACTGTAGTGTACATCACTTCTTCTTCTTCTTCTGCACCCATCTTCTGTCACTTCCTCAGACCTCCGTCGACTGATATTTTAGTGATGATGTGTGTTTGCTAGGGCTGGATGTGCGATATTAGATAATAACAAGCAAAAAACGGTTCTCATTTTCCATAACTAATCTACAAGAGAAGTCTGTCTGATAATTTAGTATTACAGAAAGACGGAACATCGCTGTCCAATGTTTTTCCAATATGGTGCAGCTCTGATCCCTCTGGATCTCTACCCGCCCGGCGGAGTCCCCTCGCACCTTAAGGTGCTCAGCGATCCAGCTCCTGTCCTCTGTACCGTCTGAACCCCTCGTCTGTCTAAAGCCCCCTCCCTCTGCCCGTCTGTCCCTCTCTCTGTGGAGCTGTGGAGCTTTGAGAGCTTGCGGTGTGTCCAGCAGCCGTCTTCTGTACCATCTTGTTTGTCTAAAGCCCCCTCCCTCTGTCCCTCTCTCCACTGACCCTCTGTCCCTCTCTCCACTGACCCTCTGTCCTTCTGTCCCTCTCTCCACTGACCCTCTGTCCTTCTGTCCCTCTGTCCACTGACCCTCTGTCCCTCTGTCCACTGACCCTCTGTCCCTCTGTCTGCAGCTGTGGAGCTGTGAGAGCTGGCTCTGTGTCCGGCTGCTGCAGGGACACAAGGACTGCGTCCGCTCCTGTCGCTTCTCGTGGGACAGCCAGCGCCTGGCAACGGGGGACGACAACGGGGAGATACGGGTGAGTACAGGGGTGGGGGGGAGGGGTAGGGTGAGTGCAGGGGGAGGGAGAGAGGAAGGAAGCTTCAGTACACCTACGTCTAGCCCAGTCCCTTAAGGTGTGCAGTGTGAGGATTTGGCTGACTGTCTAATTTAGTCATCCGCACATTTCATCAGACAGGGGGCAGCATGTTACCAGAGAGACGGGGGGGGCTACTGTCAGAAACAAGGGAGGCAGAGCCCCCCAAAATAACTTCCTGCTCATCCTTCCCCTCCCCTCCCCCCACTAGCTTATGGTTTATATCATAGTGAATCGGGACGATGGCGTCCTCAGGTCATCTCCTCAGAGTCGTCTCATCTTGCTTCTCGTTGTTCCGCTCCTGTATCTACACCTTTCTGGGGTGAGGGGCTCAAACCCAGTGGGAGGGGCCTCTCAGCTGGGGGCGGGGTCTCCATCATCTGGGACAGGCAGAAATCCACTGGCTCCGATGACAGCTCGACGGCTCTGACAGCCCGCCTCTGTTTCCATGGAGACCAGCGTGAGTCAGTCAGCGATGGCACGCCCGGGGTTTTAAATATAGCGCGCGCGTGCGTGGGACGGCGACGGGCGTGTCAGCGATGACGTGTGCAGGGTGGTCTGGTCGCTCTGTGGGGGGCCTGGAGCGCTGGGGGGGAGGGGAGGGGGCTCCTATTGGCCCTCCTATTGGCCCTTATCTGTTGACTTCATGATGACATCACAGTCGTAGCGTGAGGCAAAGCTAAGTAACCACTGGATGCACCAATGTCCTCACTGTCATCTGCTGTGTTGTTGAGGGCCAGAAGTAAAGTATTGTCTGATGAAGGGCTGGATATGAGACCACGGTTTCTTCTGATGAACGGTGACCGGGCTCTGTTGTTAGCCTGTGGAGTGTAGGGGATTGAACCCAGAACCTTCTCTGTGTTACAGCTGTGGAACCTGGGGGATTGAACCCAGAACCTTCTCTGTGTGACAGCTGTGGAGTGTGGGGGATTGAACCCAGAACCTTCTCTGTGTTACAGCTGTGGAGTGTGGGGGATTGAACCCAGAGCCTTCTCTGTGTTACAGCTGTGGAGTGTGGGGGATTGAACCCAGAACCTTCTCTGTGGTACAGCTGTAGAGTGTGGGGGATTGAACCCAGAACCTTCTCTGTGTTACAGCTGTGGAGTGTGGGGGATTGAACCCAGAACCTTCTCTGTGTTACAGCTGTAGAGTGTGGGGGATTGAACCCAGAACCTTCTCTGTGTTACAGCTGTGGAACGTGGCGGACGGCTCCCTGGCGAGGATCTGCTCCCGGGAGGGTAAGGACCCCATGGACTCTCTGCACGGCGGCTGGGCCAGCGACCTCCACTTCTCCCCCGACGACACCCTGCTGGTCTCGGTGGGGGGCTACATCAAGGTCAGACCAGGGGGCGCACACACACATGGGAAACACACACACAACGCGCACAACGCGTGGCTCTGTATGGGATTGGTTCAGTGGCTCTTCAGGAGGAGGGACGTCTCGCTCTCTGGGGTAGGACCTGCCAGAGGAAGGGTTCTGAAGCTGTCCCAACAGTGGAGGGGTGGCTGGGTGTAATCCTACTTGAATGGTGAATGTGATTAAAAGTAGCAAGCTATTGTATGGGGAAATTAACGTGTGTGTGTGTGTGTGTATGTGTGTGTGTGTGTGTGTGTGTGTGTGTGTGTGTGTGTGTGTGTGTGTGTGTGTGTGTGTGTGTGTGTGTGTGTGTGACTGTGTGTGTGACTGTGTGTGTGTGTGTGTCATCGTCTGACCGCAGTTAGTCTTTGGTCACACTGCGTGTGTGATATTGTTCAGAGTCTCTCCACAACTCCCCCAGGTCTCTACCACACACAGCGTCTCACACACACACACACAGACAGACAGACAGACAGACAGACATTCTGTCCTGGTGTTAGAATCCATGAGTAGGCAGCATGTGTGAAAAAGCTTGTCCCAAATTAGGATCACACACACACACACACACACACACACACACACACACACACACACACACACACACACACACACACACACACACACACACACACACACACACACACACACACACACACACACACACACACACACACACACACACACCTCCCTCCCACAGTACTTCACACCTTGCAGTTTTTGTATTGCCCGAGAAACAAAGGAGGGAAGACTCATAATAGTCTGAGTTCAACCTCCTCTTCCTCTGCTGCTGAACCTCGTCTTCCTCTGATTTTGTTAGAGCTGAACCTCGTCTTCCTCTGCAGTTGTTAGAGCTGAACCTCGTCTTCCTCTGCAGTTGTTAGAGCTGAACCTCGTCTTCCTCTGCAGTTGTTAGAGATGACCATCGTCTGCCTCTGTGCAGAGAGAAGGAGCTGAAGGGAGAGGCGTCTACAGGGTTCATAGGTCATGTCCCTGTGTGGCCCCTCCCACCTGTGATGGCTCCGGAGGCTTGATCGCTTCCGGGCCGCTAGTAGTCTTGTCCTCATCCCCGCTTCTCCTCCTGTCAGTGCTGATCCAGCTGTCAATCACAGACAGGGCGTGGCTTAACTTGAATCCAGATGTATTCAAGCCACGCCTTGAATACTTCTGGAGTGGCTCTCAGATGCAGATAGTCTGTCAGAAGAAGTCCTTGGTAAACCAAGTTATCAGAAACCCTCCCAGTTCACCTTAGAGCTCCCAAAGGGTTCGCAACCGGTAGCTCTGCCTCTGCTTACATTAAGAGCTACTGCAATGCAGATAGGCAACCTTATATTTGGCAGAGGATTTTGGTATAGTATCATAGTTTTTTGGTAAAGTATCAGAGTTCTGTGGTATAGTATCATAGTATTTTGGTAAAGTATCATAGTATTGTGGTATAGTATCATAGTATTGTGGTATAGTATCATAGTATTGTGGTATAGTATCATAGTATGGTGGTATAGTATCATAGTATGGTGGTATAGTGTTATAGTATTGTGGTATAGTATCATAGTATGGTGGTATAGTGTTATAGTATTGTGGTATAGTATCATAGTATTGTGGTATAGTATCATAGTATTGTGGTATAGTATCATAGTATTGTGGTATAGTATCATAGTATCACCATACTATGTATGGTATTGTGGTATTGTATACCATGCATAGTATAGTATAATAGTATTGTGGTATAGTATCATAGTATGGTGGTGTAGTGTTATAGTATTGTGGTATAGTATCATAGTATGGTGGTGTAGTGTTATAGTATTGTTTTATAGTACTTTGTATTTGGTATCTGATGTGGGGTCCCTCTGGGCCCGCTGTCGGGGGCCCTGGTGAGAGGAATTCTAGGAAAGTGTTAAGATGGAAAGCTCTCCCCTGCCTCCCCCACTGTCAGACATCACACACGCGCACGCACACATGAACATGCACTAACACAATCTTCCTTATCTCACCTTTTCACACATCCCTACCTCCTCTGTGTGTCTGTCTACCTGTCTCTCTCTCTCTCTCTGTCTCTGTCTCTGTCTCTCTCTCTCTCTCTCTCAGTGGACCGCCTCATTCCTCTTATGAATGTTATCTCTCTATTTTCACCCTCCGGTTCTTTATTTCCTGTTCCTGTTGTCTCTGACCTCCCTGCTCTGAACCTTCTCTCAACTCTCCAGGGGGGAGGGCAGCATCACACACACACACACACACACACACACACACACACACACACACACACACACACACACACACACACACACACACACACACACACACACTCTAAGCCTGCTTTCTGCTGTCCTGCTGATCTCCTCCGTCCCCCCTCCCCTCTGGCCCGTCTGCCTGCTCCTGAGCGCAGAACAGGAGCCTCTCTCCGCCCAGGACAGCCTCTGTGTGTCACAGCTCTTTTTGTGTGAGGAAGATAAATCGGTTCTGCCCCGCCCGTCTAAACCCGTCCCCAGGGGCCCCCCTGTGGGTCCCTCCACGCCGCTGAATAAGAAGACAGGCCCCTGGTGTCCAGCCTTCCTCCGTTATCTACTCTCTTACGAACCAGTGGCAGACTGGTTCTCCTCACTCCAGTACTAATAACAGCGCTTGCTTGTAGTTAAAGAAAACTCCATCGAGGGCAGAATCACACCAACAACACATCCAGCTGAAAACACCTGGCTGCTGTTCTTAGTGTTGCCTCAGTCACCTTCAGCAGCGTCAGACTCGACGTCCTCTGGAAGGTCAGAGGTCACACGCCTGGGCCGCGGACCCCTGGTGAGGTCTGGGCAGCGTTAGAGTTTAAGAGGAAAGCACCTTGACTCACTCCATAACCTTTGTGTCTCTCTCTCTCTGTCTCTCTCTCCCCTGGACCAGTGGTGGGACGTGGGGCGGGGCGAGGCCCTTCAGACCTTCTACCCCCGCGGCACCAACCTGAAGCGGATCCACGTGTCGCCCGACTTCTCCACCTTCGTCACCGTCGACAACATCGGGATACTCTACGTCCTCCAGCGGGTGGTGGGAACTCTCCCTGAACACCACCCTTGCACCCTAGTACCTTACAATACTAGTACTTAAGGATCAGTAATGGGATTAAGTAAACTGTAAATACTGAATAAGTACAGTGCCGTACACAAAGTACTTGAGCGAAGTACTACCAGATTTTCCGTTATCCAATTGTGCTTTAAGTAGTTGAGTGCCCACCAGCAAACCCTCTTTAATGAGGACTTTACCCCCGATGGTGGACTGGGGGGAGGAGCCTTTACACCCGATGGGGGAGGAGCCTCTCTGAGTGTATTATATTGATATTTTTTTAAGTTGCATGATTCCTTGATTTTGTTATTTGAGATACCAAAGGGTTGATCTGAATCTAAGAGCGATGGAATCGTTGGATGGATGTGATTCCTGCGGCCTTGTGATCCACGTCAGGATTCTGGGAGGTAGAGTGGTCTTTGAAATCCAAGCCCAGTGTTGTGAACACGCTGACGTGTGTCGTGCTGTCGTATCCACTGGTCGTTCTGCTCCAGTCTGCTGGGATGTTTCTAGTTAACTTATGAATTTCACTGTGACGTTGACCATGTGCCAGGGTCTAAAAGCTGGGGGTTTAGGTAAGGGTTAGGGTTAGGGTGGTGGATTAGGTTTTCATGTAGCAGCTTCTCAGGTGAATCCTGTATATGTGACTAATGCAGCGAAGCCTTAAGACGCAACACAATGGATGTGCTTTCTTTACCTTTAATAAGAAAGGGTTAGGGTTAGGGTTATTATAATAGACAATCCTATTGCTACTTTGGGCAGCTTCTGGGATAATTTCTCCTCTTTGCTTTTATATCCAACTTCCATCAATTTGAAATCTTTTATGAAAGGATTCGTTTTTTTTTACTTTTGGACAGCATTTTGTGTATCAAGCTGCTTCTGCGAATGCAATTCTGATTCCTGTTTCTGTCTGAGCCAAGTGTATGACAGGGTGAGGGTTGGTCCTCAGCCGCTCAGCTCGACCAACGTGTCTTACCGCTGAGCCAATCACAGCCTCTGAACTTTTGCGACTTTTTATCTTCAATTCTTTGGTGGACTTGTTGAAGTCCTTCAGAGTAGAACACGTAGCTCTGCAGTTGATGGATCATTTATTCCTGAACTTATGGCATGTAATCAAAGACAATAAAAAATATATTTGACTGAATATCGCTCATCAAATTGGTGCTTGTTGGTGGAAAACCAAACAGTCACAGGGATTAATAAGGGTTAGTACTACTTACCCTAATTCATCAATGAGGGCTAGTAGTACTACTAACCCCTACTCATCATGAGGGTTAGATCTACCCAACTCATCGTAAGGGTTAGTACTACTTTAACTCATCAATGAGTGAATGCTAACATCTACTCAGGTTTAATCGGGCTGTTTCACTGTTGTTGTTTTTTATATGTTTGACACATACACAATAAAATATTCAGAAATAAGTCATGTTTGTCTTTATTAAGTTCTTTGCTTGCAATTGGTAAATCTAAATTTGCCGACACAGAATATTCTCACAGTGCATCACATGGTTACTAAAACAATGACTTAAATCTTACCTCCAGAAAGCTTTTTGTCATGTCTGTAGGATTCCACTTTACCTTTCAGTCATCCGATTGGCCCCAGTGGATGACTCGGGGCCTTTTTGTCTGCCTGCCCTCGTTGAGCATCACCGCAGTCTTGCGCCAGGCCAGCAGACCTGTTGCTAAGCTAGCGGGCTAGTCACCTGTTTTTGGGGGCGTGGCTTTGGAGGGAGGCCTCACCCAGTTTTGAATGTTGTTATGGAAAATTTGGTTATTTGGTTATTGTTCTTTTATTATTGTGACATGTTGGATGTTTGGCCGAATGTATAACGAATAATTTTTGAAATTACAAACCAAATATATTATTTTTATTCTTTGATTGTATCCCCATTTTTTCAAGTTTTGCTTTTAATTAATTTAGAGAAAGATCAACCCTCTAATGTTTTATCCGGTGATAAAAAAAACTTGGCCGGTAGATTTGTGTTTTCATTCCATATTCATAATCCTAACTTCAAAAGGGGCCAAGGAGAATGGATGGACCAGAAACGCTGTACCAGGTAGTGAGACCCAGAAGGACTAAATGTCCTCTGAAAACAGCTTCCACCTCAGGTCAGTGAACAGAAAGGCCGTCTCTCGACTGTCCGCTACTCTGATATCAGAGGGGCTCCAATACAGATTTACTAAAAACACAGTAAGGTACACTGGGATCGATTGATTTGTTATTGACTTTTACGCCAACTGCTCTTCTTCAAGGTATATTTCAAATAAATCAGATGCTATATATAAAGGTATATTAAAAATATATCATACGCTATATATAAAGGTATATTTAAAATAAATCAGATAACCACCTCTTCCCTCTCTCCTCTCTGAAGCAGTAATCTGTGCAGTTAGTCTCAATCGTTTCCTATATGCTTTTAAGTATGCTATTCTTGTCCCTTCTCAGTCGTTAATCATTCCCTCGACAGTAATTAAAGCTGTTGGTGGTGCTTAAACACTCTGCTCCACTTCCTCCTTCTCCTCTTCATCATTATCTACCTTCTCTTCTTCCTCCTCTTCATTCTCTTCTGCCGCCTCTTCCTCATCCTCTTCACCATTCTCTTCCTCCTCATTTCCCTGCTAACGTCTCCGTTCCTCAGAGGAGTCATCCTAGAAGAGGTGTTGATCCTACCGGGGTGAGTCTGGAGCGGGCGTCAGGGTCATGGAGACGTGGTCATGTTGTCTCAAACTAAAACTCATTCACAAAAATGAATTCATTCACATGAAACAACAGGCTTCATCTCTTTGATACAAGATACAAGATCGTTTATTGTCATATACACAATGGAAACATAGTTTACACTGGGCAATGAAATTCTTAATTTGCAAGTTCCCTAGACACAAAATATACTTAAAATAAAAGTAGATAAATAAACTAAACTACTAAAAATATCTGTCTTTGTTCCTGCAACCCTTAAACCTGTGTGTGTGTGTGTGTGTGTGTGTGTGTGTGTGTGTGTGTGTGTGTGTGTGTGTGTGTGTGTGTGTGTGTGTGTGTGTGTGTGTGTGTGTGTGTGTGTGTGTGTGTGTGTGTGTGTCTGACTAACTGATCTGGAACATGGCTCTCTTTTTCTATCTAAGCTTGCCTTGCACCTTCTTTCTATGTCTGTGTTCTCTTGTTCTTGTCTATTTTGTTCTTGTCTAACCAAGATCCTAGTTCTCTTCCACTCACCTCCGGATCAGTATGCTGGACCATACTGCTGCCCTCACACCCTATAGCGCTACAACCACACATCGTTAGTGAGGGTCTGAAGGAGTCTTTAATTGTGAGGCTGTTAGTGTGTAGAAACAGCAGCAGGATGAGATCCTGATGGATGTTAAATTAACTAATGTTTGTTTCATCAGTTCTTGATTTGATTATGAATAATAATGATATTGAACCCCATCCTTTTGATTACGGATTATTCTTGATATTCATTGTGTGGAATGACGCTGGCTATCACCAGGAGTAGGCAGAAGATTCCAGGATGAATCTAAAGGAGCAGAGAGTGGTGACGAGGAGGACGGGAGCGTGGGAGCTGAGCACTGAGTCCTGGAACACGAAGCACTGATATCTGGAGCGAGTTCAGACGTTTAGCGGAGAGACAATCTAGGACAGAGGGCTGACGGGCGGAACGCCTCCGAGTGTCTCGCCTCGGGCCTGAGGCTCTGTGTGTATGCATGCTAATTCATGTTGCATCATCGTGTTCTGAGGACCTCTCCGTCTCCGTGTGCAGTACGTTTTCAGGTCGTCGATCGGGGCTAAACGACCTGCTAGTGGAGACACGTGATTCCACCGCAGGCGGTCGGTTCAGCTTCACAACAATCACACGCTCGGCAACAACAGACGGAGGCCCGTGTTCCCTTAAGCGGTCTGGGTAATGTGAGGCGATGCCTCAGACTCCACCAGCACCTGAAGTAGCAGTTTTATGACACAGGCGCACAAGGTACTTGGCTTATCTCCGCTTCCTTTGAAAGAACAATTTGAGAGGTAATTCCCTTTAAAGACACAGGTCTACACCTTCTCTCTCTCCCTCACCACCTCCTCCTCCAGAGCTGGTGGGCTGGCTGACACGTCGTGCTCATCATCACGTTGGGTTGAAGCGATGACATAAGCAGCTTAGTGCAGCTAGCATGGCTGTGATTAGACATGCTAGCGAGCACAGCTACCAGCTACTGTCTGGCTCCTGTCCTCAACTGTCTCTGTCTCGGTCCTCTACAGTCCCTCTCTCTATCCTCTACTGTCGCTCTCTCTGTGTCCTCTACTGTCTCTCTACTGTCTCTCTCTCTCTCTGTCCTGAATTGTATCGTACTGCATGCATCTAGAAACGTATCGGAACGGCCTATAAAGGAGAGATGCACACCCATAATTTATGTTTTTTTACCTGTATGTATGTACCTGTATCTATGTTAGTAACTGTTTGTATGTTTTAATGTATGCATGTCATTATACCCCTTAGTGTTTTATTTGACCTCAAAAATATTTTTCACAGATACAAAACAAGGACAGTTGTACCCCTTATGTTTTCTTTTTATAGGGTAAAAAAACAGCAGTGTTACCCCTTACGTTTTATTTGATGACGGGCGGTAAAAAAAAATGGCAGTGTTATCCCTTGCATTTTATTTGATGATGGGCAATAAAAGACGGCAGGGTTACCCCTTATGTTTGATTTGATGACGGGCGATAAAAAACGACAGTGTTACCCCTTATGTTTTTTTTGATGACAGTGTTTCCCCTTATGTTTTATTTGATAAAAAACTACAGTGTTACCCCTTATGCATTATTTGATAAAAAACAACAGTGTTACCCCTCATGTTTTATTAAAAAAAAGACAGTGTTACCCCTTACGTTTTATTAGATGACGGGCAATAAAAAAACGACAGTGTTACCCCTTACGTTTTATTTGATAGAAAACGACAGTGTTACCCCTTATGTTTTATTTGAAAAAAAAACGACAGTGTTACCCCTTATGTTTTATTTGATGACGGCCGATAAAAAACGACGGTGTTTCCCCTTATGTTTTATTTGATAAAAAACTACAGTGTTACCCCTTATGTATTATTTGATAAAAAACGACAGTGTTACACCTCATGTTTTATTAAAAAAAAGACAGTGTTACCCCTTACGTTTTATTAGATGACGGGCAATAAAAAAACGACAGTGTTACCCCTTACGTTTTATTTGATAGAAAACGACAGTGTTACCCCTTATGTTTTATTTGAAAAAAAAACGACAGTGTTACCCCTTATGTTTTATTTGAAAAAAAACGACAATGTTACCCCTTATGTTTTTTTTGATAAAAAACGACAGTGCTACCCCTTATGTTTTTTTGATAAAAAACGACAGTGTTACCCCTTATGTTTTTTTTGATAAAAAACAAAAGTTTTACCCCTTATGTTTTTTTGATGACAGCCGATAAAAAACGACAGTGTTACCCCTTATGTTTTTTTTGATAAAAAACGACAGTGTTACCCCTCATGTTTTTTTTGATGACGGCCGATAAAAAAAGACAGTGCTACCCCTTATGTTTTTTTTGATAAAAAACGACAGTGTTACCCCTTTTTTTTTTTTAGATGACGGCCGATAAAAAACGACAGTGTAACCCCTTATGTTTTTTTTGATGACGGCCGATAAAAAACGACAGTGTTACCCCTTATGTTTTATTTTATGACGGGCAACAAAAAAACAACGGTGTTACCCCTTACGTTTTGTTTGATAAAAAAACAGTTTTATTTATTTAAAAGACAAATTTATTTGATAAAAAACAACAGTGTTACCCCTTATGTTTTATTTGATAAAAAACGACAGTTTTACCCATTATGTTTTATTTGGTAAAAAACGACAGTGTTATGTTTTATTTGATAAAAAACGAAAGTGTTACCCCTTACGTTTTATTTGTTGACGGGCAATTAAAAAAAAAAACAGTGTTACCCCTTATGTTTTTTTTTTTTGAAGACGGCCGATAAAAAACGACAGTGTTACCCCTTATGTTTTTTTTGATGACGGCCGATAAAAAACGACAGTGTTACCCCTTATGTTTTATTTGATGACGGGCAATAAAAAACGACAGTGTTACCCCTTATGTTTTTTTTGATGACAGTGTTTCCCCTTATGTTTTATTTGATAAAAAACTACAGTGTTACCCCTTATGCATTATTTGATAAAAAACAACAGTGTTACCCCTCATGTTTTATTAAAAAAAAGACAGTGTTACCCCTTACGTTTTATTAGATGACGGGCAATAAAAAAACGACAGTGTTACCCCTTACGTTTTATTTGATAGAAAACGACAGTGTTACCCCTTATGTTTTATTTGAAAAAAAAACGACAGTGTTACCCCTTATGTTTTATTTGATGACGGCCGATAAAAAACGACGGTGTTTCCCCTTATGTTTTATTTGATAAAAAACTACAGTGTTACCCCTTATGTATTATTTGATAAAAAACGACAGTGTTACACCTCATGTTTTATTAAAAAAAAGACAGTGTTACCCCTTACGTTTTATTAGATGACGGGCAATAAAAAAACGACAGTGTTACCCCTTACGTTTTATTTGATAGAAAACGACAGTGTTACCCCTTATGTTTTATTTGAAAAAAAAACGACAGTGTTACCCCTTATGTTTTATTTGAAAAAAAACGACAATGTTACCCCTTACGTTTTTTTGATAAAAAACGACAGTGCTACCCCTTATGTTTTTTTGATAAAAAACGACAGTGTTACCCCTTATGTTTTTTTTGATAAAAAATAAAAGTTTTACCCCTTATGTTTTTTTGATGACAGCCGATAAAAAACGACAGTGTTACCCCTTATGTTTTTTTTGATAAAAAACGACAGTGTTACCCCTTATGTTTTTTTTGATGACGGCCGATAAAAAAAGACAGTGCTACCCCTTATGTTTTTTTTGATAAAAAACGACAGTGTTACCCCTTTTTTTTTTTTTGATGGTGGCCGATAAAAAACGACAGTGTTACCCCTTATTTTTTTTTTTATGACGGCCGATAAAAAACGACAGTGTTACCCCTTATGTTTTATTTTATGACGGGCAACAAAAAAACAACGGTGTTACCCCTTACGTTTTGTTTGATAAAAAAACAGTTTTATTTATTTAAAAGACAAATTTATTTGATAAAAAACAAATGTTTTATTTGATAAAAAACGACAGTTTTACCCATTATGTTTTATTTGGTAAAAAACGACAGTGTTATGTTTTATTTGATAAAAAACGAAAGTGTTACCCCTTACGTTTTATTTGTTGACGGGCAATTAAAAAAAAAAACAGTGTTACCCCTTATGTTTTTTTTTTTTGACGACGGCCGATAAAAAACGACAGTGTTACCCCTTATGTTTTTTTTGATGACGGCCGATAAAAAACGACACTGTTACCCCTTACGTTTTATTTGTTGACGGGCAATAATAAAACATAAGTGTTACCCCTTATGTTTTTTTGATAAAAAACGACAGTGTTACCCCTTATGTTTTTTTTGATAAACAACGACAGTGTTACCCCTTATGTTTTATTTGTTGACGGGCAATAAAAAAAACAAACAGTGTTACCCCTTATGTTTTTTTTGATGACGGCCGATAAAAAACGACAGTGTTACCCCTTATGTTTTTTTTGATGACGGCCGAGAAAAAACGACTGTGTTACCCCTTACGTTTTATTTTATGACGCGCAACCAAAAAAACGACAGTGTTACCCCTTACGTTTTGTTTGATAAAAAAACAGTTTTATTTATTTAAAAGACAGTTTTATTTGATAAAAAACGACAGTTTTACCCATTATGTTTTATTTGGTAAAAAACGACAGTGTTATGTTTTATTTGATAAAAAACGACAGTGTTACCCCTTACGTTTTATTTGTTGACGGGCAATAAAAAACGACAGTGTTACCCCTTATGTTTTTTTTGATGACGGCCGATAAAAAACGACAGTGTTACCCCTTATGTTTTTTTTGATGACGGCCGATAAAAAACGACAGTGTTACCCCTTATGTTTTTTTTGATAAAAAACGACAGTGTTACCCCTTATGTTTTTTTTGATGACGACCGATAAAAAACGACAGTGTTACCCCTTATGTTTTTTTTGATAAAAGACGACAGTGTTACCCCTTATGTTTTTTTTGATAAAAAACGACAGTGTTACCCCTTATGTTTTTTTTGATAAAAAACGACAGTGTTACCCCTTATGTTTTTTTTGATGACGGCCGATAAAAAACGAAAGTGTTACCCCTTATGTTTTTTTTGATAAAAAACGACAGTGTTACCCCTTATGCATTATTTGATAAAAAACAACAGTGTTACCCCTCATGTTTTATTAAAAAAAAGACAGTGTTACCCCTTACGTTTTATTAGATGACGGGCAATAAAAAAACGACAGTGTTACCCCTTACGTTTTATTTGATAGAAAACGACAGTGTTACCCCTTATGTTTTATTTGAAAAAAAAACGACAGTGTTACCCCTTATGTTTTATTTGAAAAAAAACGACAATGTTACCCCTTACGTTTTTTTTGATAAAAAACGACAGTGCTACCCCTTATGTTTTTTTGATAAAAAACGACAGTGTTACCCCTTATGTTTTTTTTGATAAAAAATAAAAGTTTTACCCCTTATGTTTTTTTGATGACAGCCGATAAAAAACGACAGTGTTACCCCTTATGTTTTTTTTGATAAAAAACGACAGTGTTACCCCTTATGTTTTTTTTGATGACGGCCGATAAAAAAAGACAGTGCTACCCCTTATGTTTTTTTTGATAAAAAACGACAGTGTTACCCCTTTTTTTTTTTTTGATGACGGCCGATAAAAAACGACAGTGTAACCCCTTATGTTTTTTTTGATGACGGCCGATAAAAAACGACAGTGTTACCCCTTATGTTTTATTTTATGACGGGCAACAAAAAAACAACGGTGTTACCCCTTACGTTTTGTTTGATAAAAAAACAGTTTTATTTATTTAAAAGACAAATTTATTTGATAAAAAACAACAGTGTTACCCCTTATGTTTTATTTGATAAAAAACGACAGTTTTACCCATTATGTTTTATTTGGTAAAAAACGACAGTGTTATGTTTTATTTGATAAAAAACGAAAGTGTTACCCCTTACGTTTTATTTGTTGACGGGCAATTAAAAAAAAAAACAGTGTTACCCCTTATGTTTTTTTTTTTTGAAGACGGCCGATAAAAAACGACAGTGTTACCCCTTATGTTTTTTTTGATGACGGCCCATAAAAAACGACAGTGTTACCCCTTATGTTTTTTTTGATGACGGGCAATAATAAACGACAGTGTTACCCCTTATGTTTTTTTGATAAAAAACGACAGTGTTACCCCTTATGTTTTTTTTGATGACGGCCGATAAAAAACGACAATGTTACCCCTTATGTTTTTTTTTATAAAAACGACAGTGTTACCCCTTATGTTTTTTTTGATGACGGCCGATAAAAAACGACAGTGTTACCCCTTATGTTTTTTTTGATAAAAAACGACAGTGTTACCCCTTATGTTTTTTTTGATAAAAAACGACAGTGTTACCCCTTATGTTTTTTTTGATGACGGCCGATAAAAAACGACAGTGTTACCCCTTATGTTTTTTTTGATAAAAAACGACAGTGTTACCCCTTATGTTTTTTTTGATGACGGCCCATAAAAAACGACAGTGTTACCCCTTATGTTTTTTTTGATAAAAAACGACAGTGTTACCCCTTATGTTTTTTTTGATGACGGCCGATAAAAAACGACAGTGTTACCCATTATGTTTTTTTTGATGACGACCGATAAAAAACGACAGTGTTACCCCTTATGTTTTTTTTGATAAAAGACGACAGTGTTACCCCTTATGTTTTTTTTGATGACGGCCGATAAAAAACGACAGTGTTACCCCTTATGTTTTTTTTGATAAAAAACGACAGTGTTACCCCTTATGTTTTTTTTGATGACGGCCAATAAAAAACGACAGTGTTACCCCTTATGTTTTTTTTGATGACGGCCGATAAAAAACGACAGTGTTACCCCTTATGTTTTTTTTGATAAAAAACGACAGTGTTAGCCCTTACGTTTTATTTTATTATAATTGTTAAATTGTACTATGATTGTCCAGCTAGGAGGAGCTGGGGATCGAACACCCAACCTTCCAGTTTCAAGAACACTGCTCTACCTCCTGAGCTAAGCCGCCCAAACTCTGATAATACACGACAGTGTCACATTTTATTATTTATTTGATGACGGCCCATAAAAAACGACAGTGTTACCCCTTATGTTTTTTTTGATGACGGCCGATAAAAAACGACAGTGTTACCCCTTATTTTTTTTTTTATAAAAAACGACAGTGTTACCCCTTATGTTTTTTTTGATGACGGCCGATAAAAAACGACAGTGTTACCCCTTATGTTTTTTTGGATAAAAAACGACAGTGTTACCCCTTATGTTTTTTTGATGACGGCCGATAAAAAACGACAGTGTTACCCCTTATGTTTTTTTTGATAAAAAACGACAGCGTTACCCCTTATGTTTTTTTTGATTATAATTGTTAAATTGTACTATAATTGTCCAGCTAGGAGGAGCTGGGGATCGAACTCCCAACCTTCCAGTTTCAAGACAACTGCTCTACCTCCTGAGCTAAGCCGCCGGATCTCCGATAATAAACGACAGTGTCACATCTTATTATTTATTTGATGACGGCACATAAAAAACGACAGTGTTACCCCTTATGTTTTTTTTGATGACGGCCGATAAAAAACGACAGTGTTACCCCTTATGTTTTTTTTGATAAAAAACGACAGTGTTACCCCTTATGTTTTTTATGATGACGGCCGATAAAAAACGACAGTGTTACCCCTTATGTTTTTTTTTATAAAAACGACAGTGTTACCCCTTATGTTTTTTTTGATGACGGCCGATAAAAAACGACAGTGTTACCCCTTATGTTTTTTTTGATAAAAAACGACAGTGTTACCCCTTATGTTTTTTTTGATAAAAAACGACAGTGTTACCCCTTATGTTTTTTTTGATGACGGCCGATAAAAAACGACAGTGTTACCCCTTATGTTTTTTTTGATAAAAAACAACAGTTTTACCCCTTATGTTTTTTTTGATGACGGCCGATAAAAAACGACAGTGTTACCCATTATGTTTTTTTTGATGACGACCGATAAAAAACGACAGTGTTACCCCTTATGTTTTTTTTGATGACGGCCCATAAAAAAAGACAGTGTTACCCCTTATGTTTTTTTTTATAAAAACGACAGTGTTACCCCTTATGTTTTTTTTTATGACGGCCGATAAAAAACGACAGTGTTACCCCTTATGTTTTTTTTGATAAAAAACGACAGTGTTACCCCTCATGTTTTTTTTGATAAAAACGACAGTGTTACCCCTTATGTTTTTTTTGATGACGGCCGATAAAAAACGACAGTGTTACCCCTTATGTTTTTTTTGATAAAAAACGACTGTGTTACCCCTTATGTTTTTTTTGATAAAAAACGACAGCGTTACCCCTTATGTTTTTTTTGATTATAATTGTTAAATTGTACTATAATTGTCCAGCTAGGAGGAGCTGGGGATCGAACTCCCAACCTTCCAGTTTCAAGACAGCTGCTCTACCTCCTGAGCTAAGCCGCCCGATCTCCGATAATAAACGACAGTGTCACATCTTATTATTTATTTGATGACGGCACATAAAAAACGACAGTGTTACCCCTTATGTTTTTTTTTGATGACGGCCAATAAAAAACGACAGTGTTACCCCTTATGTTTTTTTTGATAAAAAACGACAGTGTTACCCCTTATGTTTTTTTTGATGACGGCCGATAAAAAACGACAGTGTTACCCATTATGTTTTTTTTGATGACGACCGATAAAAAACGACAGTGTTACCCCTTATGTTTTTTTTGATAAAAAACGACAGTGTTACCCCTTATGTTTTTTTTGATGACGGCCGATAAAAAACGACAGTGTTACCCCTTATGTTTTTTTTTATAAAAAACGACAGTGTTACCCCTTATGTTTTTTTTGATGACGGCCGATAAAAAACGACAGTGTTACCCCTTATGTTTTTTTTGATAAAAAACGACAGTGTTACCCCTTATGTTTTTTATGATGACGGCCGATAAAAAACGACAGTGTTACCCCTTATGTTTTTTTTTATAAAAACGACAGTGTTACCCCTTATGCTTTTTTTGATGACGGCCGATAAAAAACGACAGTGTTACCCCTTATGTTTTTTTTGATGACGGCCGATAAAAAACGACAGTGTTACCCCTTATGTTTTTTTTGATTAAAAACGACAGTGTTACCCCTTATGTTTTTTTTGATAAAAAACGACAGTGTTACCCCTTATGTTTTTTTTGATGACGGCCGATAAAAAACGACAGTGTTACCCCTTATGTTTTTTTTGATAAAAAACGACAGTGTTACCCCTTATGTTTTTTTGATGACGGCCGATAAAAAACGACAGTGTTACCCCTTATGTTTTTTTTGATAAAAAACGACAGTGTTACCCCTTATGTTTTTTTTGATAAAAACGACAGTGTTACCCCTTATGTTTTTTTTGATGACGGCCGATAAAAAACGACAGTGTTACCCCTTATGTTTTTTTGATAAAAAACGACAGTGTTACCCCTTATGTTTTTTTTGATAAAAAACGACAGTGTTACCCCTTATGTTTTTTTTGATGACGGCCGATAAAAAACGACAGTGTTACCCCTTATGTTTTTTTTGATAAAAAACGACAGTGTTACCCCTTATGTTTTTTTTGATGACGGCCCATAAAAAACGACAGTGTTACCCCTTATGTTTTTTTTGATAAAAAACGACAGTGTTACCCCTTATGTTTTTTTTGATGACGGCCGATAAAAAACGACAGTGTTACCCATTATGTTTTTTTTGATGACGACCGATAAAAAACGACAGTGTTACCCCTTATGTTTTTTTTGATAAAAGACGACAGTGTTACCCCTTATGTTTTTTTTGATGACGGCCGATAAAAAACGACAGTGTTACCCCTTATGTTTTTTTTGATAAAAAACGACAGTGTTACCCCTTATGTTTTTTTTGATGACGGCCAATAAAAAACGACAGTGTTACCCCTTATGTTTTTTTTTTGATGACGGCCGATAAAAAACGACAGTGTTACCCCTTATGTTTTTTTTGATAAAAAACGACAGTGTTAGCCCTTACGTTTTATTTTATTATAATTGTTAAATTGTACTATGATTGTCCAGCTAGGAGGAGCTGGGGATCGAACACCCAACCTTCCAGTTTCAAGAACACTGCTCTACCTCCTGAGCTAAGCCGCCCAATCTCTGATAATAAACGACAGTGTCACATTTTATTATTTATTTGATGACGGCCCATAAAAAACGACAGTGTTACCCCTTATGTTTTTTTTGATGACGGCCGATAAAAAACGACAGTGTTACCCCTTATGTTTTTTTGATAAAAAACGACAGTGTTACCCCTTATGTTTTTTTTGATGACGGCCGATAAAAAACGACAGTGTTACCCCTTATGTTTTTTTGATAAAAAACGACAGCGTTACCCCTTATGTTTTTTTTGATTATAATTGTTAAATTGTACTATAATTGTCCAGCTAGGAGGAGCTGGGGATCGAACTCCCAACCTTCCAGTTTCAAGACAACTGCTCTACCTCCTGAGCTAAGCCGCCGGATCTCCGATAATAAACGACAGTGTCACATCTTATTATTTATTTGATGACGGCACATAAAAAACGACAGTGTTACCCCTTATGTTTTTTTTGATGACGGCCGATAAAAAACGACAGTGTTACCCCTTATGTTTTTTTTGATAAAAAACGACAGTGTTACCCCTTATGTTTTTTATGATGACGGCCGATAAAAAACGACAGTGTTACCCCTTATGTTTTTTTTTATAAAAACGACAGTGTTACCCCTTATGTTTTTTTTGATGACGGCCGATAAAAAACGACAGTGTTACCCCTTATGTTTTTTTGATAAAAAACGACAGTGTTACCCCTTATGTTTTTTTTGATAAAAAACGACAGTGTTACCCCTTATGTTTTTTTGATGACGGCCGATAAAAAACGACAGTGTTACCCCTTATGTTTTTTTTGATAAAAAACAACAGTTTTACCCCTTATGTTTTTTTTGATGACGGCCGATAAAAAACGACAGTGTTACCCATTATGTTTTTTTTGATGACGACCGATAAAAAACGACAGTGTTACCCCTTATGTTTTTTTTGATGACGGCCCATAAAAAAAGACAGTGTTACCCCTTATGTTTTTTTTTATAAAAACGACAGTGTTACCCCTTATGTTTTTTTTTATGACGGCCGATAAAAAACGACAGTGTTACCCCTTATGTTTTTTTTGATAAAAAACGACAGTGTTACCCCTCATGTTTTTTTTGATAAAAAACGACAGTGTTACCCCTTATGTTTTTTTTGATGACGGCCGATAAAAAACGACAGTGTTACCCCTTATGTTTTTTTTGATAAAAAACGACTGTGTTACCCCTTATGTTTTTTTTGATAAAAAACGACAGTGTTACCCCTTATGTTTTTTTTGATAAAAAACGACAGCGTTACCCCTTATGTTTTTTTGATTATAATTGTTAAATTGTACTATAATTGTCCAGCTAGGAGGAGCTGGGGATCGAACTCCCAACCTTCCAGTTTCAAGACAACTGCTCTACCTCCTGAGCTAAGCCGCCTGATCTCCGATAATAAACGACAGTGTCACATCTTATTATTTATTTGATGACGGCACATAAAAAACGACAGTGTTACCCCTTATGTTTTTTTTTGATGACGGCCAATAAAAAACGACAGTGTTACCCCTTATGTTTTTTTTGATAAAAAACGACAGTGTTACCCCTTATGTTTTTTTTGATGACGGCCGATAAAAAACGACAGTGTTACCCATTATGTTTTTTTTGATGACGACCGATAAAAAACGACAGTGTTACCCCTTATGTTTTTTTTGATAAAAAACGACAGTGTTACCCCTTATGTTTTTTTTGATGACGGCCGATAAAAAACGACAGTGTTACCCCTTATGTTTTTTTTTATAAAAAACGACAGTGTTACCCCTTATGTTTTTTTGATGACGGCCGATAAAAAACGACAGTGTTACCCCTTATGTTTTTTTTGATAAAAAACGACAGTGTTACCCCTTATGTTTTTTATGATGACGGCCGATAAAAAACGACAGTGTTACCCCTTATGTTTTTTTTTATAAAAACGACAGTGTTACCCCTTATGCTTTTTTTTGATGACGGCCGATAAAAAACGACAGTGTTACCCCTTATGTTTTTTTTGATGACGGCCGATAAAAAACGACAGTGTTACCCCTTATGTTTTTTTTGATAAAAAACGACAGTGTTACCCCTTATGTTTTTTTTGATAAAAAACGACAGTGTTACCCCTTATGTTTTTTTTGATGACGGCCGATAAAAAACGACAGTGTTACCCCTTATGTTTTTTTTGATAAAAAACGACAGTGTTACCCCTTATGTTTTTTTTGATGACGGCCGATAAAAAACGACAGTGTTACCCCTTATGTTTTTTTTGATAAAAAACGACAGTGTTACCCCTTATGTTTTTTTTGATAAAAAACGACAGTGTTACCCCTTATGTTTTTTTTGATGACGGCCGATAAAAAACGACAGTGTTACCCCTTATGTTTTTTTTGATAAAAAACGACAGTGTTACCCCTTATGTTTTTTTTGATGACGGCCGATAAAAAACGACAGTGTTACCCATTATGTTTTTTTGATGACGACCGATAAAAAACGACAGTGTTACCCCTTATGTTTTTTTTGATGACGGCCGATAAAAAACGACAGTGTTACCCCTTATGTTTTTTTTTATAAAAAACGAAAGTGTTACCCCTTATGTTTTTTTTGATGACGGCCGATAAAAAACGACAGTGTTACCCCTTATGTTTTTTTGATAAAAAACGACAGTGTTACCCCTTATGTTTTTTATGATGACGGCCGATAAAAAACGACAGTGTTACCCCTTATGTTTTTTTTTATAAAAACGACAGTGTTACCCCTTATGCTTTTTTGATGACGGCCGATAAAAAACGACAGTGTTACCCCTTATGTTTTTTTTGATGACGGCCGATAAAAAACGACAGTGTTACCCCTTATGTTTTTTTTTATAAAAACGACAGTGTTACCCCTTATGCTTTTTTTGATGACGGCCGATAAAAAACGACAGTGTTACCCCTTATGTTTTTTTTGATGACGGCCGATAAAAAACGACAGTGTTACCCCTTATGTTTTTTTTGATAAAAAACGACAGTGTTACCCCTTATGTTTTTTTTGATAAAAAACGACAGTGTTACCCCTTATGTTTTTTTTGATGACGGCCGATAAAAAACGACAGTGTTACCCCTTATGTTTTTTTTGATAAAAAACGACAGTGTTACCCCTTATGTTTTTTTTGATGACGGCCGATAAAAAACGACAGTGTTACCCCTTATGTTTTTTTTGATAAAAAACGACAGTGTTACCCCTTATGTTTTTTTTGATAAAAACGACAGTGTTACCCCTTATGTTTTTTTTGATGACGGCCGATAAATAACGACAGTGTTACCCCTTATGTTTTTTTCATGACGGCCGATAAAAAACGACAGTGTTACCCCTTATGTTTTTTTTGATGACGGCCGATAAAAAACGACAGTGTTACCCCTTATGTTTTTTTGATAAAAAACGACAGTGTTACCCCTTATGTTTTTTTTGATGACGACCGATAAAAAACGACAGTGTTACCCCCTATTTTTTTTTTGATAAAAAACGACAGTGTTACCCCTTATGTTTTTTTTGATGACGGCCGATAAAAAACGACAGTGTTACCCCTTATGTTTTTTTTGATAAAAAACGACAGTGTTACCCCTTATGTTTTTTTCATGACGGCCGATAAAAAACGACAGTGTTACCCCTTATGTTTTTTTTGATGACGGCCGATAAAAAACGACAGTGTTACCCCTTATGTTTTTTTTGATAAAAAACGACAGTGTTACCCCTTATGTTTTTTTTGATAAAAAACGACAGTGTTACCCCTTATGTTTTTTTTGATGACGGCCGATAAATAACGACAGTGTTACCCCTTATATTTTTTTTGATAAAAAACGACAGGGTTACCCCTTATGTTTTTTTGATAAAAAACGACAGTGTTACCCCTTATGTTTTTTTTGGTAAAAAAACGACAGTGTTACCCCTTATGTTTTTTTTGATAAAAAACGACAGCGTTACCCCTTATGTTTTTTTTTGATGACGGCCGATAAAAAACGACATTGTTACCCCTTATGTTTTTTTTTGATAAAAAACGACAGTGTTACCCCTCATGTTTTTTTTGATAAAAAACGACAGTGTTACCCCTTATGTTTTTTTTGATAAAAAACGACAGTGTTACCCCTTATGTTTTTTTTGATAAAAAACGACAGCGTTACCCCTTATGTTTTTTTTGATGACGGCCGATAAAAAACGACATTGTTACCCCTTATGTTTTTTTTGATAAAAAACGACAGTGTTACCCCTTATGTTTTTTTTGATGACGGCCGATAAAAAACGACAGTGTTACCCCTTATGTTTTTTTTGATGACGGCCGATAAAAAACAACAGTGTTACCCCTTATGTTTTTTTTGATGACGGCCGATAAAAAACGACAGTGTTACCCCTTATGTTTTTTTGATGACGGCCGATAAAAAACGACAGTGTTACCCCTTATGTTTTATTTTATGACGGGCAACAAAAAAACGACAGTGTTACCCCTTACGTTTTGTTTGATAAAAAAACAGTTTTATTTATTTAAAAGACAATTTTATTTGATAAAAAACAACAGTGTTACCCCTTATGTTTTATTTGATAAAAAACGACAGGGTTACCCCTTATGTTTTTTTTGATGACGGCCGATAAAAAACGACAGTGTTACCCCTTATGTTTTTTTTGATAAAAATCGACAGTGTTACCCCTTATGTTTTTTTTGATAAAAAACGACAGTGTTACCCCTTATGTTTTTTTGATGACGGCCGATAAATAACGACAGTGTTACCCCTTATATTTTTTTTATAAAAAACGACAGGGTTACCCCTTATGTTTTTTTGATAAAAAACGACAGTGTTACCCCTTATGTTTTTTTTGATAAAAAAACGACAGTGTTACCCCTTATGTTTTTTTTGATAAAAAACGACAGCGTTACCCCTTATGTTTTTTTTGATGACGGCCGATAAAAAACGACATTGTTACCCCTTATGTTTTTTTTGATAAAAAACGACAGGGTTACCCCTTATGTTTTTTTGATAAAAAACGACAGTGTTACCCCTTATGTTTTTTTTGATAAAAAAACGACAGTGTTACCCCTTATGTTTTTTTTGATAAAAAACGACAGCGTTACCCCTTATGTTTTTTTTGATGACGGCCGATAAAAAACGACATTGTTACCCCTTATGTTTTTTTTGATAAAAAACGACAGTGTTACCCCTCATGTTTTTTTTGATAAAAAACGACAGTGTTACCCCTTATGTTTTTTTTGATAAAAAACGACAGTGTTACCCCTTATGTTTTTTTTGATAAAAAACGACAGCGTTACCCCTTATGTTTTTTTGATGACGGCCGATAAAAAACGACATTGTTACCCCTTATGTTTTTTTTGATAAAAAACGACAGTGTTACCCCTTATGTTTTTTTTGATGACGGCCGATAAAAAACGACAGTGTTACCCCTTATGTTTTTTTTGATGACGGCCGATAAAAAACAACAGTGTTACCCCTTATGTTTTTTTTGATGACGGCCGATAAAAAACGACAGTGTTACCCCTTATGTTTTTTTTGATGACGGCCGATAAAAAACGACAGTGTTACCCCTTATGTTTTATTTTATGACGGGCAACAAAAAAACGACAGTGTTACCCCTTACGTTTTGTTTGATAAAAAAACAGTTTTATTTATTTAAAAGACAATTTTATTTGATAAAAAACAACAGTGTTACCCCTTATGTTTTATTTGATAAAAAACGACAGGGTTGCCCCTTATTTTTTTTTGATAAAAAACGACAGTGTTACCCCTTATGTTTTTTTTGATAAAAAAACGACAGTGTTACCCCTTATGTTTTTTTTGATAAAAAACGACAGCGTTACCCCTTATGTTTTTTTTGATGACGGCCGATAAAAAACGACATTGTTACCCCTTATGTTTTTTTTGATAAAAAACGACAGTGTTACCCCTTATGTTTTTTTTGATGACGGCCGATAAAAAACGACATTGTTACCCCTTATGTTTTTCTTGATAAAAAACGACAGTGTTACCCCTTTTTTTTTTTTTGATGACGGCCGATAAAAAACAACAGTGTTACCCCTTATGTTTTTTTTGATGACGGCCGATAAAAAACGACAGTGTTACCCCTTATGTTTTATTTTATGACGGGCAACAAAAAAACGACAGTGTTACCCCTTACGTTTTGTTTGATAAAAAAACAGTTTTATTTATTTAAAAGACAATTTTATTTGATAAAAAACAACAGTGTTACCCCTTATGTTTTTTTTGATAAAAAACGACAGTGTTACCCCTTATGTTTTTTTTGATAAAAAACGACAGTGTTACCCCTTTTTTTTTTTTGATGACGGCCGATAAAAACAACAGTGTTACCCCTTATGTTTTTTTTGATGACGGCCGATAAAAAACGACAGTGTTACCCCTTATGTTTTATTTTATGACGGGCAACAAAAAAATGACAGTGTTACCCCTTACGTTTTGTTTGATAAAAAAACAGTTTTATTTATTTAAAAGACAATTTTATTTGATAAAAAACAACAGTGTTACCCCTTATGTTTTATTTGATAAAAAACAACAGTTTTACCCATTGTGTTTTATTTGGTAAAAAACAACAGTGTTATGTTTTATTTGATAAAAAACGAAAGTGTTACCCCTTACGTTTTATTTGTTGACGGGCAATAAAAAAAAAAAAACAGTGTTACCCCTTATGTTTTTTTTGATGACGGCCGATAAAAAACGACAGTGTTACCCCTTATGTTTTTTTGATGACGGCCGATAAAAAACGACACTGTTACCCCTTACGTTTTATTTGTTGACGGGCAATAAAAAAACATAAGTGTTACCCCTTATGTTTTTTTTGATAAAAAACGACAGTGTTACCCCTTATGTTTTTTTGATAAAAAACGACAGTGTTACCCCTTATGTTTTTTTTGATGACGGCCGATAAAAAACGACAGTGTTACCCCTTATGATTTTTTTGATGACGGCCGATAAAAAACGACAGTGTTACCCCTTATGTTTTTTTTGATGACGGCCGATAAAAAACAACTTTGTTACCCCTTACGTTTTATTTTATGACGCGCAACAAAAAAACGACAGTGTTACCCCTTACGTTTTGTTTGATAAAAAAACTGTTTTATTTATTTAAAAGACAGTTTTATTTGATAAAAAACAACAGTGTTACCCCTTATGTTTTATTTGATAAAAAAACGACAGTTTTACCCATTATGTTTTATTTGGTAAAAAACGACATTGTTATGTTTTATTTGATAAAAAACGACAGTGTTACCCCTTACGTTTTATTTGATAAAAAACGACAGTGTTACCCCTTATGTTTTTTTTGATATAAAACGACAGTGTTACCCCTTATGTTTTTTTTAATGAAGGCCGATAAAAAACGACTGTGTTACCCCTTATGTTTTATTTTATGACGGGCAACAAAAAAACGACAGTGTTACCCCTTACGTTTTGTTTGATAAAAAAACAGTTTTATTTATTTAAAAGACAGTTTTATTTGATAAAAAACAACAGTGTTACCCCTTATGTTTTATTTGATAAAAAACGACAGTTTTACCCATTATGTTTTATTTGGTAAAAAACGACAGTGTTATGTTTTATTTGATAAAAAACGACAGTGTTACCCCTTACATTTTATTTGTTGACGGGCAATAAAAAAAAAAACAGTGTTACCCCTTATGTTTTTTTTTATAAAAAACGACAGTGTTACCCCTTATGTTTTTTATGATGACGGCCGATGAAAAACGACAGTGTTACCCCTTATGTTTTTTATGATGACGGCCGATAAAAAACGACAGTGTTACCCCTTATGTTTTTTTTTATAAAAACGACAGTGTTACCCCTTATGCTTTTTTTGATGACGGCCGATAAAAAACGACAGTGTTACCCCTTATGTTTTTTTTGATGACGGCCGATAAAAAACGACAGTGTTACCCCTTATGTTTTTTTTTATAAAAACGACAGTGTTACCCCTTATGCTTTTTTTGATGACGGCCGATAAAAAACGACAGTGTTACCCCTTATGTTTTTTTTGATGACGGCCGATAAAAAACGACAGTGTTACCCCTTATGTTTTTTTTGATAAAAAACGACAGTGTTACCCCTTATGTTTTTTTTGATAAAAAACGACAGTGTTACCCCTTATGTTTTTTTTGATGACGGCCGATAAAAAACGACAGTGTTACCCCTTATGTTTTTTTTGATAAAAAACGACAGTGTTACCCCTTATGTTTTTTTTGATAAAAAACGACAGTGTTACCCCTTATGTTTTTTTTGATAAAAAACGACAGTGTTACCCCTTATGTTTTTTTTGATGACGACCGATAAAAAACGACAGTGTTACCCCCTATTTTTTTTTGATAAAAAACGACAGTGTTACCCCTTATGTTTTTTTGATAACGGCCGATAAAAAACGACAGTGTTACCCCTTATGTTTTTTTTGATAAAAAACGACAGTGTTACCCCTTATGTTTTTTTCATGACGGCCGATAAAAAACGACAGTGTTACCCCTTATGTTTTTTTGATAAAAATCGACAGTGTTACCCCTTATGTTTTTTTTGATAAAAAACGACAGTGTTACCCCTTATGTTTTTTTTGATGACGGCCGATAAATAACGACAGTGTTACCCCTTATATTTTTTTGATAAAAAACGACAGGGTTACCCCTTATGTTTTTTTGATAAAAAACGACAGTGTTACCCCTTATGTTTTTTTTGATAAAAAAACGACAGTGTTACCCCTTATGTTTTTTTGATAAAAAACGACAGCGTTACCCCTTATGTTTTTTTGATGACGGCCGATAAAAAACGACATTGTTACCCCTTATGTTTTTTTTGATAAAAAACGACAGTGTTACCCCTCATGTTTTTTTTGATAAAAAACGACAGTGTTACCCCTTATGTTTTTTTTGATAAAAAACGACAGTGTTACCCCTTATGTTTTTTTTGATAAAAAACGACAGCGTTACCCCTTATGTTTTTTTTGATGACGGCCGATAAAAAACGACATTGTTACCCCTTATGTTTTTTTGATAAAAAACGACAGTGTTACCCCTTATGTTTTTTTTGATGACGGCCGATAAAAAACGACAGTGTTACCCCTTATGTTTTTTTTGATGACGGCCGATAAAAAACAACAGTGTTACCCCTTATGTTTTTTTTGATGACGGCCGATAAAAAACGACAGTGTTACCCCTAATGTTTTTTTGGATGACGGCCGATAAAAAACGACAGTGTTACCCCTTATGTTTTATTTTATGACGGGCAACAAAAAAACGACAGTGTTACCCCTTACGTTTTGTTTGATAAAAAAACAGTTTTATTTATTTAAAAGACAATTTTATTTGATAAAAAACAACAGTGTTACCCCTTATGTTTTATTTGATAAAAAACGACAGGGTTACCCCTTATTTTTTTTTGATAAAAAACGACAGTGTTACCCCTTATGTTTTTTTTGATAAAAAAACGACAGTGTTACCCCTTATGTTTTTTTTGATAAAAAACGACAGCGTTACCCCTTATGTTTTTTTTGATGACGGCCGATAAAAAACGACATTGTTACCCCTTATGTTTTTTTTGATAAAAAACGACAGTGTTACCCCTTATGTTTTTTTTGATGACGGCCGATAAAAAACGACATTGTTACCCCTTATGTTTTTCTTGATGTTAGAATACACCAACGTGAATACACCAAGACGGCCCTTATGTTTTTTTTGATGACGGCCGATAAAAAACGACAGTGTTACCCCTTATGTTTTATTTTATGACGGGCAACAAAAAAACGACAGTGTTACCCCTTACGTTTTGTTTGATAAAAAAACAGTTTTATTTATTTAAAAGACAATTTTATTTGATAAAAAACAACAGTGTTACCCCTTATGTTTTATTTGATAAAAAACGACAGTTTTACCCATTGTGTTTTATTTGGTAAAAAACAACAGTGTTATGTTTTATTTGATAAAAAACGAAAGTGTTACCCCTTACGTTTTATTTGTTGACGGGCAATAAAAAAAAAAAACAGTGTTACCCCTTATGTTTTTTTTGATGACGGCCGATAAAAAACGACAGTGTTACCCCTTATGTTTTTTTTGATGACGGCCGATAAAAAACGACACTGTTACCCCTTACGTTTTATTTGTTGACGGGCAATAAAAAAACATAAGTGTTACCCCTTATGTTTTTTTTGATAAAAAACGACAGTGTTACCCCTTATGTTTTTTTTGATAAAAAACGACAGTGTTACCCCTTATGTTTTTTTTGATGACGGCCGATAAAAAACGACAGTGTTACCCCTTATGATTTTTTTGATGACGGCCGATAAAAAACGACAGTGTTACCCCTTATGTTTTTTTTGATGACGGCCGATAAAAAACAACTTTGTTACCCCTTACGTTTTATTTTATGACGCGCAACAAAAAAACGACAGTGTTACCCCTTACGTTTTGTTTGATAAAAAAACTGTTTTATTTATTTAAAAGACAGTTTTATTTGATAAAAAACAACAGTGTTACCCCTTATGTTTTATTTGATAAAAAACGACAGTTTTACCCATTATGTTTTATTTGGTAAAAAACGACAGTGTTATGTTTTATTTGATTAAAAACGACAGTGTTACCCCTTACGTTTTATTTGATAAAAAACGACAGTGTTACCCCTTATGTTTTTTTTGATATAAAACGACAGTGTTACCCCTTATGTTTTTTTTAATGAAGGCCGATAAAAAACGACTGTGTTACCCCTTATGTTTTATTTTATGACGGGCAACAAAAAAACGACAGTGTTACCCCTTACGTTTTGTTTGATAAAAAAACAGTTTTATTTATTTAAAAGACAGTTTTATTTGATAAAAAACAACAGTGTTACCCCTTATGTTTTATTTGATAAAAAACGACAGTTTTACCCATTATGTTTTATTTGGTAAAAAACGACAGTGTTATGTTTTATTTGATAAAAAACGACAGTGTTACCCCTTACATTTTATTTGTTGACGGGCAATAAAAAAAAAAACAGTGTTACCCCTTACATTTAATTTGAAGACGGCCAATAAAAAACGGCAGTGTTAGCCCTTATGTTTTATTTGATGACGGGCGGTAAAAAAAACGGCAGTGTTACTCCTTGCATTTTATTTGATGACGGCCGATGATAAAAACGACAGTTTTGTGTTTTATTTTATGCTGGCCGATAAAAAAAGACAGTGTTACCCCTTTCATTTATTGGATGCATGGTGAACTCTAACGATCTCCTCACTGCATGGTGGATTCAAAAGCTCTCCTCACTGCATGGTGAACTCTTGTTGATTGGATAAACAAAGTTTTTTGTATCGTATTCCATCTGTCTCATCGTCAGGAATCACACAATAAGGGCCCTGAATCACAATTTAAATGTATTCTTCAATTCTGTGACTGGAGGTGATAATATATTGCTTGCTGTAAGAAAAACACCATATATATCCACTCCACACACCATATATTTTGGGCTACCGTTGAGGGAAAAACAGGAGGAAGATGGTATACAATGTACTCACCATCACGACACAGCATTGTCCTGTGGATCCTCCAGATATCCGTGGATCGACAGAGCAGCTCTCAGAGTGGTCAGGATCCTCTGGATCCGTCCTCTACTTGAGGAGCGCAGTCCTTATGGGGAGTCAGGACCGCTGGTCTCACCGACACCACCGACCCACACATCAAAACAAGCGCTCCCCATGAGATCATTCAGGGGGAATATTCCGGTCTTTTATTTGAAATCTGTCAGCAATCTTTTGATAAATTTTTTCATAAAGTGATGAAAGAGCTAAAGCTAAGGAGGATTCAGCAGAATTTTAAACCTGGCCTGTTTTAAACGACAGTGTTACCCCTTATGTTTTTTTTGATAAAAAACGACAGTGTTACCCCTTATGTCTTTTTTGATGACGGCCGATAAAAAACGACAGTGTTACCCCTTATGTTTTTTTTGATAAAAAACGACAGTGTTACCCCTTATGTTTTTTTTGATGACGGCCGATAAAAACGACAGTGTTACCCCTTATGTCTTACAGTTTTTATAAACTATCTTCGTTTTTATAAACTATCTTACAGTTACTAACTATCCAATATATGAATACACTTTTATATTTAGACATATGGAGTCTATCCTCCGGGACGAGGCGCGTCACTGGGGACCGGGATCACGGCATAATTTGTGAACTGAAATAAACCGGGAATAGCGACCCTGGACCGGGAATAGCGAATAGGGAATAACGGTCTGGATGTTCCACTTTAACCTTTCCATCCCTAAAGTGTAAATATAAATAAAAGTGATCTGAATCTGACTGAATGTAAACATCAAATCTACAATTAAACCA
>NC_079430.1:12488477-12518477 GCF_026213295.1 Gadus chalcogrammus
GAATATGTATGAATAAAATGGATGCTTGTATGCATGTTAATAAGGTACGTATGAATTAATCACAACAAGACACAAGCATGTTTCCTCTTCTCTCTGCCTCAGTCTCTCTCCATCCTAAAACCACACAGTCAAAAATCCTCATCTCGTTTGCATCCTCTAGTGGCCACAGTGTGAACTGCAGCATCGTGGCTGATCGCCAGCGAAAGTGAGTAGTATGGAACAGCAGAAGAATGTGTCAATAAAGCACCGTCGGTGTCGAGATATAAGAGGTGACGTGGATCAAATTGTATCCAAAACGGACGTCGAGCGAACATGATGCTACGTGAACGCCGTCCTGCTTCTTTAGCTGCTCAGCATCATGGGGTCATCCTTTGTCTCAGACAGATGTAGACCACCAGGGGAACAACAACGTGCCTCAACACAGAGCCTCACACGCTCTGTCCCTCAGCTTACACACAGCGGAGGCGGACCCACAGCGCTATGAAACATCCTGCATCCCACACTCTTACGTAACTCACTCTCTCTCTCTCTCTCTCTCTCTCTCTCTCTCTCTCTCTCTCTCTCTCTCTCTCTCTCTCTCTCTCTCTCTCTCTCTCTCTCTCTCTCTCTCTCTCTCTCTCTCTCTCTCTCTGGACTCAAAGCGACACATGAATTTAAGGATGGGAGGGAAGGAGGGGGGGGAAGCGGCCCGCAGTCCTCCACCGGGTCCTCAGTACGGAGAATGCTTCACTGATCCTCTCATCGCTCGCTTCCTTCCTGTGGCGTTGCTTTCGCTCCCCTCCTCTACTCCTCCTCCTCTACTCATCCCCCTCTACCTTCACTCTCTGTTTGCAGTCCTCATTTCACCTCTTTCTCTCTCTCTCTCTCTCTCTCTCTCTCTCTCTCTCTCTCTGCACCACAACAAGGTGAGGTCCTGGAAGGAGACTACACCGCCCCCATGTGATGAGCTCAGGAAGTGTCTCTCCAAACAATCCAACCGTCCAATGTGTGTGTGTGTGTGTGTGTGTGTGTGTGTCTCTCTGTATCTGTATGTGTATGTGTGACTGTGTGTGTGTGTGTGTGTGTGTGTGTGTGTGTGTGTGTGTGTGTGTGTGTGTGTGTGTGTGTGTGTGTGTGTGTGTGTGTGTGTGTGTGTGTGTGTGTGTGTGTGTGTGTGTGTGTGTGTGTTCAACAGTCGTTTAGAAATGGACGTCATTTAAAGGCCAAACCACCATCATTAACTTCTTAATCGTTTAACAGGATGCCGCATTGTGATATTACCCAAACACACACACACACACACACACACACACACACACACACACACACACACACACACACACACACACACACACACACACACACACACACACACACACACACACACACACAGGGCAGGGCAGGCGGTCCCGTGTGACTCACGTTGATGAGCTCGATCTCCCAGATCTTCTTCACCAGGTCCATGGAGGTGTAGCCGTTGACCAGGAAGGCCTTGGTGTAGTCGCCCAGCTCCAGCGACTCCAGCCACTCGGCCACCGAGGTGGGGTTGTTCCCGTCGTAGCCCACCGGCCGCACCTAACCCCAGACACACACACAAAGGGTTGTCTTTAGTACGTAGCTCGACATACATGCTAATATTAGCATGATTTCACTTTGCAGAGAGAACATTAAACTATACCAAATCTCCAAAAGTTAAATTAAGAGAGAGAGAATTTTAGAGAGAGAGAGAGAGAGAGAGAGAGAGTTTGAGAATGAGAGTGAGATTGGGTGAGAGAGAGGGAGAGACCTCTCTAACAGGGTACCTGTTCTCTAACAGGGTAACTGTTCTCTATCAGGGTACCTATCCTCTATTAGGGTACCTGTTCTCTAATGGCGCGTTTCCACTGCAGGGTGCGGAACGGATCGGATCGCAAATGTGCGGATCGGGTCGCGTTTCCACCGCCAAAAGTGGGCGTGACCCGGACTTAGCCGTACCCGAGACCAGACGCCTGAAAGGGTCCCGGGAAATTCTAGCTACACACCCCCTCCGTTGATTGGTCGACAGAATCATCACTTCCGGGTGACGCGGGGATAAAAACAAACAAACAGTAGCCTCGAGGTATTATTCTTTACAATTAACATGTCGCGTAAAACGCTTGCTTGGGCGAACAAGGAGGTGGAGACGTTCGTCTGCATTCTTGGGGAGGAAGACGTTGTTTACGATGTTTACGTAGCTGCCGCGGTGATCGACATCCGGCCTACCACAAAGGGTACTGTCGGCAGTGGAAACGCAACCTCGGAACTGAGCTGGGCTATACCGCCCCCTCCCTACCACATCTTTGCGATCCGATCCGTTCCGCACCCTGCAGTGGAAACGCGGCATAACAGGGTACCTGTTCTCTAACAGGGTACCTGTTCTCTATCAGGGTATCTGTTCTCTAACAGGGTACCTGTACTCTCTAAGGGGCCACTCACACTAGGGCCGCGCCCCCGTGCCCGAGCTCATTTGCATACTAAAGTCTAGAACGTTTGGCTAGTTTGACCACACCATCCGTATTCCAGCACGGTACAGCCCCTTGGCCACGGCACACTTGGGAGAGGTGTGCCGTGGCCAAAGTAAAGATGCTAATGAGATGACACGCGCACACGCGCGGATACGCAACGTGAGCTGGATGACGTAGTCCTTGCGCGACCCTTCTTTCTTTATAGGTCCATGCCCTTCTTCCCCACAACAATCATTTTAAACAATGGCGGCAAGCGGTTCACGAGTGGATTTACGTTGGTGCGATAGTGAAGTCGAGTGTTTACTTGAAATTTGGGCCGACGACAGCATTCAGTCGCAGCTGGACACCACGCTTGGTGATGACGTATTTATCGTATTACGACGTGATGACGTATGTATGAAGGAGCAGTCGTGCCCAGGCCACGGCCTTTGGGAGCAGTGTGACCAGGGGCCAGCGGGGGGAGTGGGGAGGGGGGGAATCGTGCTGAATCTTCCTGCAGCACGGAACAGGCAAACGGCCCTAGTGTGAGTGGACCCTAACAGGGTACCTGTTCTCTGACAGGGTACCTGTTCTCTCTAACAGGGTACCTGTTCTCTATCAGGGTACCTGTTCTCTCTAACAGGGTACCTGTTCTCTGACAGGGTACCTGTTCTCTATCAGGGTACCTGTTCTCTATCAGGGTACCTGTTCTCTCTAACAGGGTACCTGTTCTCTGACAGGGTACCTGTTCTCTATAACAGGGTACCTGTTCTCTATCAGGGTACCTGTTCTCTCTATCAGGGTACCTGTTCTCTACCTGTTCTCTACCTGTTCTCTATCAGGGTACCTGTCCTCTCTAACAGAGTACCGGTCCTCTATAACAGGGTACCTGTTCTCTACCTGTTCTCTAACATGGTACCTGTCCTCTCTAACAGGGTACCTGTTCTCTACCTGTTCTCTAACAGGGTACCTGTCCTCTCTAACAGGGTACCTGTTCTCTAACAGGGTACCCGTTCTCTAACAGGGTACCCGTCCTCTCTAAAAGGGGAACCCGTTCTCTAACAGGGTACCTGTTCTCTCTAACAGGGTACCCGTTCTCTAACAGGACACCTGTTCTCTAACAGGGTACCTGTCCTCTAACCGGGTATCTGTTCTCTATCAGGGTACCTGTCCTCTCTAACAGGGCACCTGTCCTCTCTAACAGGGCACCTGTCCTCTCTAACAGGGCACCTGTCCTCTCTAACAGGGCACCTGTCCTCTCTAACAGGGCACCTGTCCTTCCTACAGAGGTACCTGTCCTTTCTATCAAGGTACCTGTCCTTTCTATCAGGGTACCTGTTCTCTAACAGGGTATCTGTTCTCTATCAGGGCATCTGTTCTCTCTAACAGGGCACCTGTTCTCTAACAGGGTATCTGTTCTCTAACAGGGTACCTGTCCTTTCTAACAGGGTACCTGTTCTCTAACAGGGTACCTGTCCTTTCTATCAGGGTACCTGTTCTCAGTATTGATTGTATGAACCTAGTCTTTCATGTTCAGATGTAGTAGGCGTGATGTGGGTGTCTCACCCTGGGCAGAAGGCGGATGGCCTGCAGGAGGCGCTGTCTGTGGGACGAGTTGAGGATCCCGATCTCCAGCAGGTCCTGGTCCTCCACCACGTTGCTGCCCTGAAGGGAGGGAAACCGTCAGGTGTTAGCATAGCATAGAAGCCTTAGTGTAGCGTAGCCTCCCACCCTACAGCCCTAGACCAGAACAGTCAGGTGGCCTGTTAGCATATCCTAGCTGCAACATTGCAGACCAACACCCCAATGACACGTCAGTTTTTAGCATGTTGCCGTAGTCCGTAGGGTAGCGTCACCAACACCACGGTGATACATGGTAGGTTACCGCGGTAACGGAGCTGGACTCTCTGAGAGAGGAGATTGTCACTCTGTTAGCTGTCATAGAAGCGGACCCATTCTGAGGTTTTTCTGTTCAGGAACACAGCATAATAAATTGATAAATATGGGACAACCAGACCCAAACTAAAATTAACCACAAGGGGAGGGTCGTCTGTATGCACACACGCACTATACCGAAACACACCCACACATGAGCATTTCCATAAGCCAACACATTCAACCCATTATGACTCTGCGCTGGGTGGTCCCGGGGTCCCGGCCCGTAGTGCTGGGTCTCCCAGCCCAGGGGGACGAGGGTTCGAGTCCCCAGCTGACCGGTGGATCCACGCGGAGAACTCAACCCGTCCTGACACTGAGCAGACGAGCTGCATCTCAATTCACCGTGAGCTGCTTCACAACGACGTGCAAAATCATAGTAAATAGTATGCGCTTAAAATATGCAGTGAGGTTTTCATGCATAATGCAACATGCACGTCACCTACCTACCCCCCCCCCCCCCCCCCCCCTTGATTCTGTCACTGTCGCCTCCGCCCCCCCCCTCTCAGGAGATGATGCTGTCACTCCTCAGGAGATGATGCCCCCCGCCCTCTCAGGAGATGAAGCTTCCCCCCCGAGGGGACGATGATGTCACTGTCACCTCCGCCCCCTCCGTGTCCAATGACTTTATGAGCTGCTGCTAATACGCATGACAACACGGATTATAGAGCATCCCCTGCTCCATGTCTCTGTGCCGTCTGGGTCAGGGCCCCAGCGTTACAGACCACCAGCTAGAGACCTCAGTCTTAAAAACCCCCGGCTGAAGACCCCAGCGTTACAGACCACAGCGTTACAGACCACCAGCTAGAGACCTCAGCGTTAACGACCCCCGGTTGAAGACCCCATCGTTACAGACCACGGCGTTACAGACCACCAGCTAGAGACCTCAGCGTTAACGACCCCCGGCTGAAGACCCCATCGTTACAGACCACGGCGTTACAGATCCCAGCGTTACAGACCCCTAAGTGGAGTCCTCCGGGCAGCTCCCATTCAATACTCTGCAAACAATAGCATTCAGGGCTCTGCAGTGTGTACATATAAACAGACATATGTACAGTCACAGCCAACACACACTCCACCCCTACACACACACACACACACACACAGTGGGTGTTGCATGACATTTCACAGCCAATTAGTTTGATGGACGACCTTTCAACACCATGTCAATCATCCCGCCTACTGAGATAGCGAGGGATGAGAGAGAGAGAGAGAGAGAGAGAGAGAGAGAGAGAGAGAGAGAGAGAGAGAGAGAGAGAGAGAGAGAGAGAGAGAGAGAGAGAAAAAAGAAGAGGAGGATGATGATGGAGGCCAGCTGGGTGATGAGGTGCATGCGGTGGTCGATCAGACTGGTTATACATGGGTACAATATTATCCTCCAGCTGTAAAATAACACCAGGCAGTGGATAGCCTACGAGCTCTGCTCTAATAGGAGAGCAATCAAACAGCAGTGTTCTCTGTGCTCACACACACAGTCACCCCCACACACACACACACACACACACACACACATTGACAAACAACTTTGCCACACATTTGCATCAACATGCTATGATTTGAGAGTTATGAGAGTTATCTCTCCAGCAGGTGCGAGGTGATGATGTCAGGTCAGGGAACGTGTGCTCATGGACTCGCTTCCTGCTGATGGATCTTTTATTAAGGGTAGCGATCAAGACAAACTTACGACGGAGTATTAGGGCCGTGAAGAAAAAAAGAAAAAAATGAAGAAAAAACACATGAAGAAAAAAAGTATTTTTGGCGTGACGAGATTAAAGTCGACACGTCGGCTTTAAAGTCTACATGTCGACATTAAACTTGAAATGTCGAGAATAAAGTTGTAATATCATGTCGACTCTAATCTCGACATGTCAAGATTAAACTCGAATTGTCGAGAATAAAGTTGAAATATTATGTCGACTTTAATCTCGATTTGTCGACTTTAAAGTCGACATTAAACTCGAAATGTCGAGGATACAGTTGAAATTAGTTGGGAGAGATAGCAACCGCTCCACAGGGCCTGCACTGAATCCAATGGCTTGTGTGGATCATTTGGTAAAATTGTATTTCAGAATCGGGTTTAACAATAAAGAGATCCTCGCTGTTTTAGCGCAGAGCCACAGTGTGGTGATTAGTGTAAGGACGCTGAAAAGGTTGTGTGTTCATGTGTGGTCCTTTTACTCCGTCATACAAACTGCAGTTTGAATGACACACGATAAAATGTGTGACAGCGAAAAACAAAACCCTGTCCCATCCCGGTGCAACTGCAAAGACATACTGTCCCATCCAGACAGCAAAACACACTGACCAATCCTCACTCCAAATACATTGTCCAATCCACACTGCAACTGCAAAAAACAGATCCTTCTCTCATGCCTACTGACTACTTTAGAAGCACATCATCATCTGTTCATTCATCTCCTAAGTAGCCCACCTTTATCCACCATGAAGACCACCTGTATCCACCATGAAGACCACCTGTATCCACCATGAAGACCACCTGTATCCACACGGCGTCATGCCCAACATGAGGCCACGTCTAGACCAACGCGCACTCAGCCAGCGTGGATCAGAGCCTCTTCCGTGTCCCTGAGAGAACAAACCCCTCTAGTGACACCGCCACCTTGAACCAGAACACTGATAAACAACACCTCATCCCAGCTCAGTCCCCTCAGGCATCCAGTATCGGTGCCTTAGAACCAATAGTACATCAGAGGTCATGTTTACTCTGAATAGTGTTGGTGCTTTAGAACCAATATTACATCAGAGTCAACATGGCATCTGATGTAGTGCTGTTGGTGTTTTTGAACAGCGTATCATGTTGTTGTTGTTGTTGCTCTCTGTTGTTCTTTTCCATCATAGTTCTATCTTCCAGTCTAAATGTCTTTCTGCTCAGAGGTGGAATGGCTCATGTAACACGCATTGATCCTCACTGGTTCATTGAGGAGGGGAGGCTCGCTCTCCCCTTTCACCTCCTGCTGCTCGCCGTCCCCCTCCATCTCCTCCTCCCCCTCTCTCCTCCTCATCCTCTCCCTCCTCCCCCCAGACACGCCCACCTGCTCCCCACCTCTCCCTCCTCTCCCAGCATCCTGATGCTGTCCCCAGCCTAGCCCCCTCCCTCTCTCCCCTCACCTCCACCTCTCTCCTCCCTTTTTCCTCCATCACTCTCTCCCCCTCCTCTCCCCCCCTTCTCACCTCCCCCTTCCCTAACCCCCTCCCCTCCTCCTGAGCTCCCTCTACCCGACCCTTGACCACCCCCTGCTCCACCCGCTCCTCCACCTCCCTCTCCCTGACCCCTCACCCGGTCCCTTCCTCCTCCACCTCCCCCTCCCCCTGAACCATTCACCCCACCACCTCCTCCACCTGCTCCTCCCCCTGCTCCACCCTCCACCCTCCACCCCCCAACGATTGGGAGAAGGTTGAAGGGGTCAATCCATGAGCTCTGCTACTCTACCATGGGGACCGTGTGACCTTAAAGGAGGAGTAGTTAGGAACTCTGAAGAGCAGAACAATGTGTGTTTGTGGTGAAGTACCAAAGCAGCGGTAAACAGCTCTTAAATCTCACCAGATATCAGCCCTAGAGTTCGCTGCAGCGTCGACGCTCCAAACCCCATCCCCGAGCAGGGATTGTGTTCGCACAATACGGAGACAGAAATAGAAAAGAGTGGGGGAATAAATCCTCTTTCTCTCTCTCTCTTTGTTGTTTCTCCCTCGTCCGTTCAGACGTCAGCACGGGACGATGGATGTTTGTTTCAGTACCAAAAATATACTGTATGTTGTCAAAGTGTCATTGTTGTCATGTGGTCATGAATAAATAACGTGTTGATTAAATACAATAATAGAACAGCAATACAAAACATATGCACGGCATTCCCCTCATTTCTCTTCATGCCAAAATGATGCACTATGTATGCATAGAAATCATAGGATTCAGCATGTGTTATGGACCTGGGTGGTTCTCCACTTCCTGCTCCTCCAGCTCCTCTCCCCCTGCAGTGCTGCCACTTCATGGAGTTCACCATCGCCTCCTTCCTCCTCCCTCCTCCCTCCTTCCTCCTACCTCCTTCTTGCCTTCGTCGATCCCCTTTCTCTCTGCCCTCCCTCCCTCAGACGCTGCTTAAATTAGCATTGTTTCAACTTATCTGAGTTTCCTTGAACCAGGGTGACGTTTCGCCGTGCCTTAAAGGCCGAAAGAGGAGCCTGGGACTACAGCAGGTTAACTACCCCCTCTCGACCTGTTTCAGAGTCCAATAGGATATCAGAGTGATAGCTAGAGGAAGTAGCACCCCTCAATCCCTGGCCAGGAGGGTGGCGCTCCCACATTGAAACACACAATATTGTGTGTGAGCCCCCAGGGAGCTCCTGGTGTCCCTCTCCCCTCTCATCTGCTCTTCATCGCTCTGATCATCCAATGATCCGAAAGTCCTTATTATTTACACGGTCAGGCACACAAAGACAAGCATGCAGGAAAACAGACACACACGGACACACACACACACACACACACACACGTAGGGACACCCGGGATATGACAAGATCACAGAAATACAAACAAACAAACACACATGCAGGACGGGAAAATAACACAGAAACACAAGAAGACAAACACAGAAACACACACACACACACACACACACACACACACAAACAAACACACTCACTTTATAAGCTAAGCCCATCTATCTTGGGCTCTTGTGACGTCCATGACCCTAGCAAACCTTGGAGCGTCAACAGAACAGTCTCCATGACAACATCCATCCTTTCTCCTCAGCAGCACCTGTCCCTCACTGGCTTGGGAAGAATAACATGTGTCTGTCTATACATAGGCAATGAATATTGATACATGTGAGTGTGTGTGCGCGTGTGTGTGTGTGTATTAATCATAATAATTTATTGATTTTAGATATGAAATCTAACTGTAATAATAAGAGAGAATGTGAAGTCAGATATGATACTGAATTATTAATAATGATGATGAATGCTATTTAGAGCTGGTTCCTGCACTTAGAATGCAGAGTGGAGCCTTAGAGGAGCTCACTGTAGTTGTGTTCTGCATTTCTATGTTCTGCTGGTCGTCTTTAACGAGAACTCTTCCACCTGGACCATACATCTCATATCTTACTGACCGATGCAGCCAGTCAGTCCCGAACTGACTGAACGCTGCGGCTGTGATCGCAGTAGGGGCAGCATTGACATCCTGTGGCCCTGAAACGGCTTGAAATTGATGGATCGGATTATATTCCAACATTATGCACAGGATCCCTTCAGAGAAACACTAATTTATTCTTCTCCTCTCACTTCAGCCTCTTTGGGGATCAACAAATAAATAATAAAAGCCGTTCTCCCTTTTAATCCGTGTTGGTTAATGATAGGCTAACATGGATGTTAGGCAGGGTTTACTAGGGATGTTGCGTATAGGAAGGCTGCAGACATCAAACTGCTGACAGACAGCTGTCAGCTTTCCACCTCACCAGGAGGTCTTCTGAAGTTACATGAGAGTGTGGATATTCAGAAGGGACCTCTGTTTCAACTCCACCACGATAAATATTAATCTGATCTGAATGCAGTTCTAAGGAGCGAGGAACGGAATATAAAACACACAGTTAGAGGGAAGAGGAAGAGGAGGGAGAGGAGGAAGAGGAGGAGGGTTGGGAGACTCCCCACTCACAACAAATTATTGACAAAGTGCAACCAATGCCCAACCTTCTGTGTGTGTGTGTGCGTTTGTGCGTTTGTGCGTGCGTGCGTGCGTGCGTGCGTGCGTGCGTTTGTGCGTGCGTGCGTGCGTGCGTGCGTGCGTTTGTGCGTGCGTGCGTGCGTGCGTGCATGCGTGCGTTTGTGTCTACATTAATGATGATGTTAATGATGCATCAGGACTGAAGGAGCTAATTCCTGTTCCCCAGGTGAAGCAGATACTGGTAGCACCAGTGATTATCCACAATGCGACCAGAATCCATGATGATATCACAACACTGATAACACGACACCAGCTCAGAAACACCTCATCAGCTCCATGCCTTCATCACGTTCGGTCTTGTCTGTGGTCTTGTGACAGAGTGGGCTTACATCCCTGAGTCTCGTGGGTTAGAACTATTAACATACAGTGTGGAGGAGCGGCTCAATGGTCTAAATGAGCAGTTATGGTTGATATATTCAAACCCAATACAACAACATGATCTCTGGTCTGGGATGTTATGATGATATAACTCTGGTCATGGTCGCTTGGTTGAATAAAGCTCAGTAAGAGAATAGTGTATTTTTATTGGTCCGATTTGGACAAAAACAGAACGCTGATCCAACACCAATGATCAACGGTCCAACTTTGAATCAGCTTATGTGCAATGTTCACGTTAATTACTGTCTAAGTTAATGTGTAATCTAGTTACCGTGTTAAAGGATTACTTTACTAATAGTAATAAATCATGTGTTAGCTTATGCATTACCTAATTGATTGGATAGTTGCTTCATGTGTGTAAGGTCTGTTTCTGTTTCCTCATGCAAACGCTACAATGTCCTATTAGACTTTAGCCATTTGACAACAGCATTTAACCCCCCCCCCCCCCCCCCCCCCAGTTCAGGGACATCCAGCAACCAATTAAACAAACAGCTTTAGCTTTTAGCGCAGGCATTAGCACTCATAGTAGTGGACATGAACTGATACAGGCTGAGTGGACGGGATACCAATAGATGGATGAGGAAGGAAGGAAGGAAGGAAGGAAGGAAGGAAGGAAGGAAGGAAGGAAGGAAGGAAGGAAGGAAGGGGGAGAGAGAGAGAGAGAGAGAGAGAGAGAGAGAGAGAGAGAGAGAGAGAGAGAGAGAGAGAATGACGTCGTGGTTATGATATGAAGGTCTGGCGCCTAACAGTTCTCCCTCAGATATGGCAACAAAGGGCAGCAGAGCATCTGGTTATGAAACATAACTCCTCTCATCTCACGATCTGACCCATTTGTAAATGAGTTAAGAGGACATCAATGTATCTCCAAGACCTAATTAAAGAACACATTTAATGAAGGAGAGATCTCGTTGGCTATGCCACCCACAAAAAACACCAACACACACACAGACACTCCTCAAGATCAAAAGTGTTAAATTATGATGAGTGCCAGGTGTTTTCTCTCCCTCTATCTCTTTCTCTCTCTCTCTCTCTGGAGATGAAAGGTGTGCTTCAAAGAAAAACTGTAGGCTGGGAAAACTAAGCCAACGTCTGGCGAAAACGGACGCTACAGGTGGCTGTCTACACATGTGTGACTGTGTGACTGTGTGACTGTGTGTGTGTGTGTGTGTGTGTGTGTGTGTGTGTGTGTGTGTGTGTGTGTGTGTGTGTGTGTGTGTGTGTGTGTGTGTGTGTGTGTGTGTGTGTGCGCATGTGTGTGTGTGTGTGTGTGTGTGTGTGTTTTTGTGTGTGAGTGTGTCTGTGTGCGTGTGTTTCATTTGCATTATAGTGTCTTCTAACACCTGGGGGCACTATGTTACACCTGGGGGCACTATGTAACAACACACCTAGAGTCACTAAGTAACATCTGGGGGCACGATGTAACAACACACCTAGAGTCACTAAGTAACACCTGGGGGCACTATGAAACAACACACCTAGAGTCACTAAGTAACACCTGGGGGCACTATGAAACAACACACCTAGAGTCACTAAGTTTGGAGGAGGAGGTTTGGACCCCCTCACCCTTCCTGCTGCTCCTTGCTCATTAATGACACCAACACCTTTCAGGTGTTTGGAGGAAAAGCCTCCATCCCTAAACTGTTAGATATATAAAGGGAGGATAGGATGGTGTAGTCGTGGTTAGGAGTGCATCTCCTGGTCCAGGGTCCTCTAACGTCCAAAGCCTTCTTCTTCATCCCTTGATAACCCCAACCTGAAGCACCAGAAGCTCTCATCCATCATTAAACCAACTGCATCGGGTCACTCTGCAGGTCAACGCTTTCACCCAAGGGACTTGGAGGTGAGCTGAGGACCGATGTGCAGCAGATCTAGCTGTCAACACCGGACCACAACCACAGAGCTGAGATGTTCCCTCACCTTCCCCCCATCAGAACCAGTGCTCCCATTCAACCGTGAACTGGAAGAGAACCAGTGCTCCCACTCACCACTCACTGGAACAGAACCAGTGCTCCCACTCACCATGAACTGAAACAGAACCAGTGCTCCCACTCACCATGAACTGAAACAGAACCAGTGCTCCCACTCACCATGAACTGAAACAGAACCAGTGCTCCCACTCACCATGAACTGAAACAGAACCAGTGCTCCCACTCACCATGAACTGGACATTGTCGAAGCCGTTGGCCAGCAGGTGGTTCTCGTACTGGACCAGGCCGATGGAGTCCAGCCACTGGCCCACAGACTGCAGCGGGCAGCGGGGTCCTATGAGGGGGTGAAGGGGCAGGCGCTTCAGGAGAGAGTAGCCGTCCACTCGGTAGCAGCGGCAGTCGGGCTGGGACAGCTGGCACTGCCACATCATGTTGTGGCGCGCAACGTGGCTGTCAAAGGATCCAGCCATAGGGCATCCAAGGGGGTGGAGGGTGGAGGGTGGAGCAGGGGGAGGAGCAGGTGGAGGAGGTGGTGGGGTGAATGGTTCAGGGAGAGGGGGAGGTGGAGGAGGAAGGGACCGGGTGAGGGGTCAGGGAGAGGGAGGTGGAGGAGCGGGTGGAGCAGGGGGTGCTCAAGGGTCGGGTAGAGGGAGCTCAGGAGGAGGGGAGGGGGTTAGGGAAGGGGGAGGTGAGAAGGGGGGGAGAGGAGGGGGAGAGAGTGATGGAGGAAAAAGGGAGGAGAGAGGTGGAGGTGAGGGGAGAGAGGGAGGGGGCTAGGCTGGGGACAGCATCAGGATGCTGGGAGAGGAGGGAGAGGCGGGGAGCAGGTGGGCTTGGAATGGGGGGGGGTGGGGGGGGGTGGGGGGGAGTAGTGGGAGTGTCTGGGGGGAGGAGGGAGAGGATGAGGAGGAGAGAGGGGGAGGAGGAGATGGAGGGGGACGGCGAGCAGCAGGAGGTGAAAGGGGAGAGCGAGGTGGACTACCTCTCACTCTCTCTCCCCAGATCCAGTCAGTGGAGGTGAGGAAGGGAAGCGATGGAGGGACGGAGAGAGAGAGAGAGAGAGAGCGAGAGAGGGAGAGAGAGATGGACGAGGCAGCGGGAGTCGAGGTTGTATCCAGAGGCGGCGGCCGTCCGCGGGGGGGTTTATATCCGAGTCAGAGCGGGAAGAGAGTCGCGGCGAAGGAGCGGAGAGGAAGGAGGCTGCGCCCGGAGGAGTAGATCCGAGGGCAGGCGAGCGGGAGGATCGAGCGAGCGAGCGAGCGAGTGTGCGAGGTGCTGCGTTCAGTTTCTCTTTCAGCTTGTTGCCTCTCGCTCGGCGGCTCCTTCCAGGGGCGTGCACGCATCTGCGCTGCATGCGCCCCGTACGCGCGCACGTGTGTGTGTGTGTGTGTGTGTGTGTGAGCGGAGGAGCGCGCGAGGCAGAGAGGAAGCGGAGAGAGAGAGCTGCCTGTGCAGTGGATTTCTCTTTATCAAGTACTCCCACTCTCATCTGTATGCTTCTGCAGCCTCTCTCTCTCCCTCTCTCTCTCCCTCTCTCACTCTCCCTCTCCCTCCATCTCTCTCCTCTCTCTCGCTCCCTCCTGTTGCTACGCTCTCTGTCTCCCTCTCTCTCCACTCTGCCTTTGCTCTCTCGCCCTTTCTTTAGTCTCTCTCCATCTATAGCGCTCTCTCTGCCTTTAACCTCCTCCATCCGACCCCCTTCTCATCCACTGCTTTTTGTCTTTAACTCCCCCCCCCTCCCCATATCGCTCTCTCTCTCTCCCCCCTCTCTCTCCCCCCTCTCTCTCCCTCACCTTCTCGCCCTCTCTCTCTCTCCCCCTCCCTGTCTCTCGCACTCTCTGTAGTGTTTGTAGTCTCTCTCCCTCTCTCTCTCTGTAGTGTTGGGAGTGTCTCTCTTTCTCCCCCTCTCTCTCTGTAGTGTTGGTAGTCTCTCTCCCTCTCTCTCTCTGTAGTGTTGGGAGTGTCTCTCTCTCTCTCTCTCTCTCTCTCTCTCTCTCTCTCTCTCTCTCTCTCTCTCTCTCTCTCTCTCCTCTCTCTCTCTCTCTCTCTCTCTCTCTCTCTCTCTCTCTCTCTCTCGTGTTGGGAGTCTCTTTCTCTCCCCCTCTCTCTCTGTAGTGAATGTAGTCTCTCGCTCTCTTTTTGTAGTGACGGTAATGTCTCTCTCTCCCCCTCTCTCTCTGTAGTGTTGGTAGTCCATCTCTCTTTCTCTGTAGTAACCATCAGATCAGCCTCTGTGTCTGCAGATCTATCCCCCTCCCCCAACACCAACATGGTGTGTATATGTGTGCACGTTTGTATGTGTGCGTGTGCGTGTGCGTGTGAGCAGAGTGGGCTGGGCTAGCACAACATTGCCCACTTTGCTTCTATGGTTAGTAGAAACCTCAGTGAGACAGAAAGAGAGGGAGAGGGAGTGGTAGGGGGAGAGTGAGGGGGAGAGAGAGAACGAGAGGAGGGAGGTGAGAGCAGGAGGATGGATGATAGTTGGGAGGGGGGTGATCGCCACGGTCCCACTGGGGGGCCGTTGCGCGCCACAAACTTAATTACAGTGAATTTCTCTCTATCTCTCTCTCTCTCCCTTAATCACACGTACACTTACTAGCACTTTGTCAACAAGTACACATTAGCGCAAGTATAAACTCATACACCAAAAAACACACACACACACACACACACACACACACACACACACACACACACACACACACACACACACACACCTGTGTGGTCTTTCTTGGCATTCAGTCCGCTCCCGATTCCCGCACCGATGGAACTCATGATCTTATCAATCTGGAGAGAGAGAGAGAGAGAGAGAGAGAGAGAGAGAGAGAGAGAGAGAGAGAGAGAGAGAGAGAGAGAGAGAGAGAGAGAGAGAGAGAGAGAGACCAACAGTCAGTCAAAGTGGAACAAACACAACAGTGCTAATGAGTTAGAAGTAAGAGGGTAAGTTCCTTCCACACTGTCAATCACAGAGAGAGACCATTAACCCCGTCCCTCCACAGGATGTCAATCCCTAACCGGTCGCATCCCACAAACTAGTGAGGGATTGAACCAACGACCACAACTCAAGTCAGGATCGGGGGGATTGGTGGAGGAATGGAGGAAGGAATCGGGGGAGGAATATGGGGAAGAAGTAGCATTGGAAATCATGTCAGCAAATCCTGCAGTAGCTTCATTAGTGTTTTTCTGACTGCTGGTTGTCTAGTGTGCGTGTGTGTGTGTGTGTGTGTGTGTGTGTGTGTGTGTGTGTGTGTGTGTGTGTGTGTGTGTCGTGTGAGCGTGTGTGTCTGTGTGTGTGTGTGTGTGTGTGTGTGTGTGTGTGTGTGTGTGTGTGTGTGTGTGTGTGTGTGTGTGTGTGTGTGTGTGTGTGTTTGTCGTGTGAGCGTGTGTGTCAGTGTGTGTGTGCTAGAGGGGAATGCAGTAGGAGAAAGATGTATTCATTAGCCTGGTATGTTGGATGGATTTATTTTAGGAGCAATTTGCCATTAGCCAAGATTTACTCGCAGTTAGCTAACCTGCTAGTTAGCCCACCACCTGGTTAGCTAACCTGCTATGTAGCCCACCACCTGGTTAGCTAACCTGCTATGTAGCCCACCACCTGGTGAGCTAACCTGCTATTTAGCCCACCCCCTGGTAAGCTAAGCTGCTATGTAGCCCACCACCTGGTTAGCTAACCTGCTATGCAGCTCACCACCTAGTTAGCTAACCTGCTATGTAGCCCACCACCTGGTTAGCTAACCTGCTATGTAGCCCACCACCTGGTTAGCTAACCTGCTATGTAGCCCACCACCTGGTTAGCTAACCTGCTATGTAGCCCACCACCTGGTTAGCTAACCTGCTCTGTAGCCCACCACCTGGTTAGCTAACCTGCTATTTAGCCAACCCCCTGGTAAGCTAACCTGCTATGTAGCCCACCACCTGGTTAGCTAACCTGCTATGTAGCCCACCACCTGGTTAGCTAAACTGCTATGTAGCCCACCACCTGGTTAGCTAACCTGCTATGCTGCTATGCCGCCTGACTGCTTGTGAGGCCCCTGCTGGGAGAACAGCATGTAGTTCCTTATACGGCCTACAGGGGGGCTGTGATTTGTTTGTGCAGTAGGACCCGCCCCCATTCTAAGGCAACGAGAAGAGATGAGATTTAATTCTCGTAGTACATAGGCAATACATTTCTTCTTCATCGTTTCGGATCTCACTGGCTTATTCCTCCTTGCGTGTTTTGCTCTCCTGTGGACAGTTATCTTTAAGTCAAAAGTGATTAAAGATTCCTGTTACGAGATTTCGACATCGACTGGCCCACCCTTATGTGCTATAAATGTATTATCCCCCCCCCCCCCAGGCTGTCAGGGATGCGTCTGAACAATAAAGGTCATGCTAATTGTGGAGAAGGGTGGGAGATACTCCGCTCTGGTGATCCATCAGCATCAGGAAGTTAGTGTGTTCGTACACAGTGCAGATGAAGGGGATGAACACATGAAGGGACGAGGATGTTTCAGCCACGCACACACAACACACACACGGAGGATGCAAGGGTGCAGGCTTGCATGTGCGAAGCGTGTTTGTTTGAGTAGGTCAGTGTGTGAGTGTGAGTGCTTGAGGTCTTCATCTATACTTGGGAGTTGTTTGGGGGCGTGTGTTTGCGTGTGTGCACGTGTGTGTATGTGTGCATTGTGTGTGTTTGTGTGTTTTGGTTGCTGTGTTTCATAGCTTGTATGCAATTGTTTATGAATGAATTTTGTGTGGGTGTGTGTGTGTTTCTGTGTCTACGTGTGTGTGTGTGTGTGTGTGTGTGTGTGTGTGTGTGTGTGTGTGTGTGTGTGTGTGTGTGTGTGTGTGTGTGTGTGTGTGTGTGTGTGTGTATTGTCAGTGGTGTGAGCCTTGCGGAAGGCAGGGAAGGTGACTCTTGGATGTCATCACACAGGCTGTGTCCTGACAGCATTGCCGTGGAGATGCTGATGCCAGTGACCACGCCCCTGACCACGCCCCTGACTCCATGAACGAGATCAAAATAAACTAAAATATACTGTACTAACATCCTAGCCCATTAACTTATGCTGTACTAATATCTAAGCCCTATAACTAATACTGTACCAACAACTAAGTCCACTAACTAATACTGAATTAACATCTAAGCCCACTAACTAATACTGTGCTAACATCTAAGCCACTAACTAATCCATTAGTCCTCCATTAACTGTCCGGGAGAAAGACCGCGTTGTTTGCTGTCACCTCCCCTCCAATAACCTGCATTCAGCCCCTCCTTCTAGCGGTCTATCATAGCGTTCCTGGCTCCCAGTCTCTTCCCTAATTCCCCCCTCCCGCTCCAAAAGGGGGTTGCGGTGTCACCCCAGAACCCAGTGGAGGACGAGACCCTCAGAACGACCCATCTGTTTCTGTTTCCCCCCATCGTCCTCTGAGGGGAACACTTCCAGCACTCTGTTGACATCAAGCAGCCACTGGGAGCCTATTGGCAGATCTGAAGTGCAACTTGATGACGATTGGACGTTGAATGGGTCCCAGCTGTGACAGCACAGTCAACATTTTCCGTATTAAAATCTGAGGGGGTGTTTAATTAAAATCCGTCCACGGTTGGGCAGTAAATGTTTCCTGCAATCAGCCCCTCGGCTCTTTAAAAACACTGCTGGGGACAGCATGACCCCCCCCCTCCCCGTCAGAATGAACAGAAAACAAACAACTAGTCTGGACTCAACCAGCTAGCCGTTGACCTCCCCCCTCAGTATGAACAGAAAACAAACACAAACACAAACGCAAACAACTAGTCTGGGCTCAACCGACTAAAACTAATAAACATCACCACAACAAACCCACGAACACAGACAGGCCTTCAACAAACAGCCCACTAACTAGCTACAACAAAACAAACTGGACCCATCGTCTCCAGAGAGAGGGTCTAGACCCCATCAGGGGGATTCATGGACCCATCGTCTCCATCTAATCAGACACAACAAACATAGATCTACAGACTCTAACAGCTAGCAAGCTAGTTAGCTAATACATTCAGTTAGCTAACTAGCTTGATGAACATATGTCAATACATAGAAATAAATAATAAATATGTATATTTAATATAATATATATTAACCCTGACATGTCCCCGTGTTGCTACTCTGAGCAACACGCTGATGAGCTTACTAACTCTAACTAACTCTAACTGCATAACCTCTCCAGGGGGGCTCCTTACCTCGTCCCACTCGGCGGTGAAGGAGGGGGTCCTCTCCAGCCGGCCCCCCGGGCTGGCACCCATCCCTGGCCGGGGGCTGCCAAGCCCCTGGCCCCGGGATCCGGATCCCCAGCTCAGCTCCTCCTGAAGGATAAACAACCAGGTGTTAAGCATCTCATGAAAACAACCAGGAAATATCCGCAGTCAATGCTGATCTAGTGATTTAAGTAATGTGATTAATACAATCACATCCTATGACTGGTATACATTTGAAAAATCACGTCCTTTGACACTTTATAGAAAAAAACTTGTACCTCTCTCTTCGTAGACAAGAATCTAACTATCGACTCTCCATAAAACCCTCCAATTACCCATAAACCCCTCCCTCACTTCCTAAACCCCTCCCACTCACTATAAACCCTTCCTACTCACCATAAACCCCTCCCACACTCACTAAACCCTTCCCACTCAACATCAACTCCTCCTACTTTCCATTGACCATTCCCACTCACCATAAGTGAATCAAGTTTATATAAAGTGACTGACTGACTGACTGACTGACTGACTGACTGGCTGACATGACTGACAGGCTGACTGACTGACTGACTGACTGACTGACTGACTGACATGACTGACTGACTGACTGACTGGCTGCCTGACTGGATGACTGACATGACTGACTGACTGACTGACTGGCTGACTGACCGGCTGGCTGACCTGTATGGGCGACACGCCCACGATGTTGGAGTCGGAGAGGGACTTGGAGAGCTGGAGGTCCAGCAGGCTGCGGGGCGCCGACCTCCTCCGGTCCAGGGTGCAGGCGCGCTCCTCGTAGCCCCCCGACGCGGCGGCCAGCTCCGGGCACCCCGCCCCGTCGAGGCCGGGGACCCCCGCCCCGTCGAGGCCCAGCGCCACGGCGACGGCGGCGGAGTGGCGGGGGGAGCGGGCGGGCCGGTGTCCCAGGGTGCTGTAGCCCCGGGGCGAGCAGGGGGTCTCGGGGGACGGCGCCTGGTTCACCCGCGTGTGGAAGACCGTCCGGAAGACCACCTGCGGCTTGGGCTGCTCCCCAGGGGTCGGGAGGGTCTGGGGGGGCGGGGTCTGGGGGGGCGGGGTCTTGTGGGGCGGGGCTTGGTGGGGCGGGGCCAGGGAGGACCGGTCTACCTGCTGGGGGAATTAAAAACACAAAAGAAAGAATTGGATCTATTAGAATTTAACTTTATGTAAGAACTCAAGGATCTGTTGTTGTTGCTCCTCGCCCTCGTGAAGCAGACCAATCAGAAGGCGCTCTGAGCCCCGGAGGAACGTACCTGGCAGTAGAGCTCCTTCTGGCTCTGGCTCTGGTTCTGGGGCGGGGCAGCGGGGGTCTGCGGGCCCCTGGGGGTGTCGGGGATCAGGGGCTTGGTCTGAGTCAGGGTCTGTGGGGGCGCAGCAGTGTTGCCCCGGGGGCAGTAGAGTTTGTAGGGGGTGTCAGGGGCCTCGCAGGCCGGGGACGAGCCGTGCAGGAGGCCCGCAAACTCCTCGGGGATGTGGCTCTTCCGGCGGTCCTCCACCACGAGGAGGGAGGAGGGGGAGGAGGGGGAGGAGGGGGAGGAGGAGGGCTCGGGAGGAGGAGCAGGGGAAAGAGGAAGGGGAGCGTGAGGAGGGTCCCGCTGGTACGGCCCGTCGTCTGGAAGAGGACACGCACACACACACACACACACACACACACACACACACACACACACACACACACACACACACACACACACACACACACACACACACACACACACACACACACACACACACACACACACGTTTAAAAATCCCAACTTCAGCGCAGGGGAACAATTCAATCATAATAAATTTGACTACACCTCTCTACGATAAAGGACAAACTAAAAGCCAAAGGTAAGTGAAAATAGAAGTAGAGGAACAAAACTTGAACTAAGTGCGTTGAACAGCAGCAGTCACTGCAGAGGGTCATGTGACTGGGTTGCAGAGGGTCATGTGACTGGGTTGCAGAGGGTCATGTGACTGGGCTGCAGAGGTTCATGTGACTGGGCTGCAGAGGGTCATGTGACTGGGCTGCAGAGGGTCATGTGACTGGGCTGCAGAGGGTCATGTGACTGGGCTGCAGAGGGTCATGTGACTGGGCTGCAGTGGGTCATGTGACTGGGCTGCAGTGGGTCATGTGACTGGGCTGCAGAGGGTCATGTGACAATAGCTGGTCTGCAAACCAAGTCCTGGAGAACCAGCATGAGGGAACGATGAGGAGGACATTGTTCTTCTGCTCGCATCTCATGACGAGGACAAAGTAGTTTCACCTGGAGCCTTCCCCTGCCTCCTGAGAGAAATTGTGTGCGTGTAAGAGTGCATATGTGCGTGCGCGTGTGTGTCCCTCACATGTCCATCACACGTCACAAATGGCTTCTACTCATGATTTGCGTTTCATTTACATAGTGAAGGTAGAACAGATTATTATCGGGTAAATACATGCAAGAACACACGCACCCACACGGTTTCCATTTCAGGAGCATGTGATTGATGTCGTATTACTCTGCTGTTCAGACCTGATTATAACACAAAACGCAGCCAGACTTCTAAAATCATAATAAGCTGTTATGTCCCAAATCCTGTTAACAGAAGTAATGACCACTTTTTTTTCCGGACGAACCGCGTCTGGGGAATTCACGTGGTCTCTCTCTCTCTCTTTCTCAAACTCTCTCTTTATCCTGCTCCCTCCCTCCCCCCCCCTCTCTCTCTCTCTCCCGCCGTCATCCCCTCTCCCTCTTTCTCTCCCTCCCTCCATCCCCCTCTCTCTCTTTCTCTCCCTCCCTCCATCCCCCTCTCTCTCTTTCTCTCCCTCCCTCCATCTCACTCTCTCTCTCTTTCTCTCCCTCCCTCCATCCCCCTCTCTCTCTTTCTCTCCCTCCCTCCATCCCCCTCTCTCTTTCTCTCCCTCCCTCCATCCCCCTCTCTCTCTTTCTCTCCCTCCCTCCATCCCCCTCTCTCTCTTTCTCTCCCTCCCTCCATTCCATTCCCTCTGGCTTATCTCCCTTTCTTCATCTCTCCCTCTCTAACCCCACCCCCTTCTCTAACTCACCCCCCCCCCCCCTGACTGTAGCGCTCTAATTGGTCCTCACCCACAGAAAGCAGCACACCCAGAAGCAGGCCTAGAACTCATTACCATATGCAGAGAAAACAGCAATAATAAAATGACATAACGTCAGAGCCTCCGCCTAAGAGGGCTGCTGCAGCTCGCTTACGTAAGGACTCCAATCGAGACAGCGTCTCTCTCTGCCTCTCGCCGAGGGAGACGCTGGGTTCATTACACCTCACTTTCCTCTCATTACGCCGCCCTGAGTCCAGCACCGTGTTCCGATGCAGACACCCAGTGTCGGGATCTGAACCCCCACAGAAAGAGGGACCTTCTCCAGGGTTCCTGAGCCTCTGGACACTGATGAGAAAGGTTCTGCATCCTGTCCCTCGTTTGATTGGCTCGGGGAAGTTCCAACGAGCCAATCAGCGTCTAGCAGGGCCACAGTGAGCAACAGGAATCAACCGCATGTCTACTGTGGTGCAACGCAAGGTTCTTTAAAGAAGCCTTAAAGTACCCTGAAAGAACCCTTAAATAACCTTTAAAGAACCCTTAAAGTACCCTGAAAGAACCCTTAAAGAACCTTTAAAGAACATTTAAAGAGCCCTGACAGTACCGGTAAAGAACTTTTAAAGAACATTTAAAGAACCCTTAAAGAACCTTTAAAGGACTCTTAGAGAAACTTGAAAGAACCTTCAAAGTACATTTAACGTGGATGGAGGCTAGGAGCTCCCATCAACTAATCAATTAAGAGTTATTGGGTTCTAAACACAAGAACCAGGTATCAGAGTCGGGGGTACCCTCCTTCCCCCTTACTTCTTCTTTTACTGACTTGAAATCCTTGAAATGACCACACCACAGATGATGAATACATCAATTAAGCTAGGAAGTGCATTTTGAAATCCCGCGCTTGTTAAACGGCACCGAACACGACAACAGTATTAAACATTCATCTTCTCTTCCCCCCCCCCCCCCCCCCACCGTGGTTTCAGATGGAGAGGAAAATCGTATGCCCTCATTAGTTGTTTTATTTCAATATTATCAGGATAATGATGCATAATGACAGGAGACACAACCGCAGGTATTCCCCGCTCTGAGTTCTGCGACTCATCTTCTGCTCTTCAAAGTCAAAGTCTCTCCTCATCTTCTCCACCTCACCTCCCGGTTTCTGCTGCTCACGGTTCGGTCTTCCAGCAGAACCCAGCTGAGCCAAGGTGGATTTAGACCCACAGGAGGCCAAGGAGAGAGGAGAAGCCCAGGGATTCCCCTCCCCCCGCCACCATTAGAAAGTATTTTCATCTATATTTTTTCATAATCGTTAGAAGCCATAATCGTAATTCAGATTGAAAGGTAATTAAGGGCCCCGGCGAGCAGAGCCTCTGAAGGCTGACAGGAGAGCTGGATGACGAGTAGAGTGGGACGATCTTAAGATACATCAGCACATTTGAAAAAGAACCATAGTCGGTAGGTTTAGGGTACACTGGCCCTTTAAGGCCCTGGGACTGAGGTAAGGGCTCAGATCTGAGGTAAGCTCTGAGGTCAGCTTTGAGGTCCGCCTGTCACTCACTCACAAGCTGGGTCTCCGCACAGCGCTCCACATCCATTCATCTTTTCATTCATTCATCCATACATCCCTCCGTCTGTCCACCCCAGCTCTATGCCTGCTGGCAACAGGTGAGAGAGATATGGTCGCCATGGTAACAGAAAGGCCCATTCTCCTGCAGTTCTGGGTGGCTAAGACTGTGTGTGTGTGTGTGTGTGTGTGTGTGTGTGTGTGTGTGTATGTGTGTATGTGTGTATGTGTGTGTGTGTGTGTGTGTGTGTGTGTGTGTGTGTGTGTGCGTGTGTGCCCGCGCGCGTACAGAGGTACTGGAAGATATATTGTTGAGCATGAAGAAGAAGTGTGTAAAGAGTGAATGACTGATGAGCGAGAGAAATTGAGGACGAGGGGAAGAGATGGAGAGAGAGATAGAGTATGCAGCATGCAGGATAGTTAATAACTGCTTCACCACGGACCAGCAGGAGTACGATTCATATCAAAGATTAGCTCAAACTTTACTGGAAACTTTAGATGTAAAGTTGAAGCTCTGCAAAATATTACAAGAAGCAACCCGTAACTGTGACTGACACACACACAGCTACCCTCCAGATCTGTCACAACCCCCCCCCCCCAACACACACACACACACACACACACACACACACACACACACACACACACACACACACACACACACACACACACACACACACACACACACACACACACACACACACACACACACGCACGCACGCACGCACGCACGCACGCACGCACGCACGCACGCACGCACGCACGCACGCACGCACGCACGCACGCACGCACGCACGCACGCACGCACGCACGCACGCACGCACGCACGCACGCACGCACACACGCACGCGCGAGCACAAAGCAGGGGGGGGGGGGGGTTAAAGTGGTTAGAAATAGCAGCCAGCGGAGTTTAAGACTCCAGTACATAAATCCTCTCTTGTCCTCTGGCTCGTCAGAGTTCTGCTGCAGTGCTCGGGTTGGGGTTCTGATTCTGCGTTCTGAGGCTGATCGAATCTTCACACACTTTCCTCCTGCAAGGTAGTAGGTTCCCACTCGGAGATCTAGCTCAGGTCACCCTGGCGACGAGGAAGTCACCATGGCGACCGGTTGCCACGTGAACCGAGCTGACGACGCCAGTGTTACAACTCCGACCAAAGTGCCCATGCTGAACAGAGTTACCATGACGATCAAAGTTACCACGCCAACCAGAGCCGCGCTGCCAACCAGATTATAGAGCCGTCGGATCAGCAATTCATATGGAAATACACCCACACTAGTGATGGGTCGTTTGCGACCGAATCAGTTCGAATTAACGAATCTTTAACAAGAACGAACCAATTCTTCTCGCTCGTTCGTCTCGAACCGGTAGGCTGAGAACCATCTTTTTCTGTTCTGCTTTCAACACATAATTTCAAAATGGGTTTAATATATATTAAGAAAATCAATACTCTGTGAAGCGTTGAAGAGACAGAAACATTCAGTTTGTCTCTGTGGTTTCTAACGCCGTTTCCACCCACAGGTTAGAAACCACAGAGAGACGATCTGACGAGGGCCAGAGGGACGGGAGAGAGGAAGTTAAACCCTCCCTCCACCTGGCGGCGCACAGCCGGCCCCCTACAGGGGGCCACACCCACCGCGGGGGTCCACCAGGGCCGCCAAATCACCACCAGCAGAGCATAATACCAGGGCAACCTGCTTGTCTCTCGCCGTAACCCGATTGGCCCGCTCCCCTGATAAAGCTATGATGACATTTCCTGGCGAAGGCGAAGAGAGGAGATGGGAGGAATGAGACAGTGTGTGCGTGTACGTGCGTGTGAATGTGTGTATGTGCGTGTTGGATAGAAACAGAGGTGGGTTCATGTTACATCCTTCTCTCTCTCTCTCTCTCTCTCTCTCTCTCTCGCTCTCTCTCGTCAGCCAATGGGTGATATGCGTTCTCCTGTTCATTCAGTCTGAAGTCTCACCCCCAGCAGCCTAGCTGTGACATCATCAGGTTGTATCAATGACACTTCCTGACTCTTTAATGAACTTCCTGTTGAATGAGCTCCCAGCTGTTGCGTTAGTCTGAAAACCTTCTTATGCGTTCTACCAGGTGACTGCTGCCCCAAAACCCAGAGAGAGAGAGAGAGAGAGAGAGAGAGAGAGAGAGGAGACCTCAAACCCATAACCCTTGCATAACATAAGCCAGCTAGTTTAGTAACACCCCCCCCCCCCCCCCCCCCCGCCACACCAGCACAGCTCAGACGGATCGCAGGTTAAAAATAGTTCCTGCTTTTAACCGCCCGCCCACGCCAGGGCGAGCCACCTACACACACACACACACACACACACACACACACACACACACACACACACACACACACACACACACACACACACACACACACACACAGTGGGGGCCTCTTTCGAACAGGATTTTCGGTAGCAAGCGATGGGTGGCTCGCCCAGTCAAACATCTTAGAGAGAGAGAGAGACAGAGAGAGACAGAGAGAGAGAGAGGCCTTCTCTTGCCTTTATGAAGTAACTTTTCACTCCACTTGTTCACTCATCTCTGCGTTGCCTCCCACACGCTGTTTATTCTGCCCTCCTTTAAGCCGTTCTTCACTCCCTTCCTCTCGTCTTCACCCACTCTCTCTTTTATTGGCAGGTTAGCAATCGCTCACACTCACCCATTACATCCTCCTCCCTCCCATCTCACTCTCACCCCCCCTCTCTCACTCTTCTTCAATATCTCTCCTTCTTTCTTCCTCTTCCCTCTCTCCCCCTTCCATCTCTCTCTCTCTCTCTCTCCCTTTTCTGACACTCCCTCCCTCCCTCTCTCCCCTTCCATCTCTCTCTCTCTCTCTCTCCCTTTTCTGACGCTCCCTCCCTCCCTCTCACCCCTTACATCTCTCCCTCTCTCCCCCTACATCTCTCCCTCTTCTGGCAGTCCCTCTCCCCCCTGCGTTGGTGTGTGTGTTTGTGGGTGTGTGTATGCGTGGGTGTGGGTGTGTGTGTGTGTATGCGTTGGCCTGCGTGTGTGTGTGCGTGGGGGGGGGGGGGGCGTGTGTGTCCTCATGTGTATTCAAAAGGAGGTTTGAACCACTAAGATGTGTGAGATCAAAGTTGTTGAGGCAACTGCTCCTGCAAAGAAACATATGAAAGCATGCACGCACGCACACATACACAAACACACGCACAACCACACCCACGCACCCACAGACACGCACGTGCATGCACACCCACACCGACACGTACACCCACACACCAACGGACACATTCACATACACACACATTGCCAGAAGCAGCCAGATACGCACAAAAGACCTACACCCACACCTGTAGGCCTGTCACACACACAGTCAGAATACAAATAAAAACAGGATACACATTCATACACACAAATGCAGTGAATACAGAGTTCTCCTCATGAAGGACTTAAATCCTCATGTACGCCTCCATACACTGTGTGTGTGTCTGTGTGTGTGTGTGTGTGTGTGTGTGTGTGTGTGTGTGTGTGTGTGTGTGTGTGTGTGTGTGTGTGTGTGTGTGTGTGTGTGTGTGTGTGTGTGTGTGTGTGTGTGTGTGTGTGTGTGTGTGTGTGCGTGTGTGTGTGTGCGTGTGTGTGTGTGCGTGTCTGGCGTGTGTGTGTGCGTGTGTGTGTGTGTTTGTGTGTGTGTGTGTGTTTGTGGGGGATACACTTTGTGTTTGTGTATGGGGAAATGCTAAAAAGAATTCTGTTATGCTCCATTGTTATTTTAGGAATTTCCACGGCACTAAAATTATTTCAAAACAAACAAACAAAAGTAGCAGAGGAGTTTAAGGAAGCAGGGAGCTACAGAACAAAAAGAGCTTGGCATAAACCATTCTCCATGCCTTACACGCCCAAACTTGCCATATGTTTACGCACATACCAAAACACTGCGACTCCATTTTCCAATTTTTCTAACATTTACATTTTAAAACTCTGATCAATCAAATGTACTGCTCTATGTTATAGCTACTCACCGCTGACCAATCAAATGTAGCGCACTAAGCTATAGCTAGTCAATGCTGACAAATCAAATGGAATGCGCTAAGCTATAGCTAAACAACGCTGACCAATCAAATAAAGTGCGCTAAGCTACATCTAGTCAATGTGCAGCTGAGATCTCAAAGATGGTGTTTTCAGTCATGTTTTGGGCTTGTCCTACTTGGTCTATTATAAATCAAACAAATACTGTTGAATGCCATTTTTATCATTCCAAAGTGAGAGGGATCTAGTCAATAAGATTTGTTGAGATGCTCTAAATCGATCTACATATGTGGAAATCCTTACTGAAGAACAAGTGAATATCTGTCAGAGCGCCTTTTTGAACTGGAAGTTCTGGTGATTATTTCTGATATATAGAAATGTGCATAGAAATTATGTTTCCTACTGAGGTTTTATTTTGATGAGAGAATCGAAAATCAACACCCGAGGACACAGACAGGAGACCGCCCACATCACGTAGCAAGGGAGGAAAAATCAGGACAATCTCAACGTGGTGAGGAAAATAAACCTTAAAAGAGCTGCATTAAAACAATCAGGGATTCATTAGGGTCTGCTGATCTAAAAACTGCTCCTTGTTGCGGCAACATCTGATCCTGCTCAACGTTCATCATGTGAAGGTCCTGACCCACAAACATTTTGCACATGATCAGAGGAGCTGGACGGCCTCAGGCCTCCTGCCTACGTGTTTCTGCCCTTGATGTTTGAGATCTCCTCAAACATAGGAGGTAGTGGTGCAGGAGAGAACCAGTTCAGGGCGTCTGAGGTGAGAGCTACTGTAGCTATTGGGACAGGAGGGCATGGTACTACCATAACTCAGAAACTTAGGCTGTGATTGGCTCCTACCTGGCAGCAGAAGCAGCCGCAGGTTGTGATTGGTCCTACCTGTGATCAGCAGCATTGTGATTGGTCCTACCTGTGAGCAGCAGCATTGTGATTGGTCCTACCTGTGAGCAGCAGCGTTGTGATTGGTCGTACCTGTGAGCTGGCAGTCGTCGTTGGAGCCGGCCGAGTCCTCCTGGTTGGGGGAGAGTGGGGGGCTGGCGGGGGGGCTGGTGCTGAAGCTGGCGTAGCCTAGCGACGAGCTGACCTCACTGGGCTCACAGCTGGGGGGCGCGGGGCGCTGGAGGTCCTGGGCGGAGGACAGGGAGGTCCGCTGTTTAGGCTGGGGGGGGGGTAAGGAGGAGGAGGGGGAACACAGGGGGCCGACATCAGAGACAGGTCCCTCATCCCTCAGAAGTGGATTCAAACTAAGGGAACAACTTGTCAGTGGTGTGTCAAGGTAAGCAGCACTTAGTTCCACACCGACACGTCTCCATGGGGAACAGAGCAGCAGACAGAGCAATAGTGAGTGTTCTGCTCTGAGCAGTAGTGAGCGTTTCGCTCTGAGCAGTGGCTAGTATTCTGCTCTGAGCAGTGGTGAGTGTTCTGCTCTGAGCAGTAGTGAGTGATCTACTCCGAGCAGTGGCGAGTGTTCTGCTCTGAGCAGTAGTGAGTGATCTACTCCGAGCAGTGGCGAGTGTTCTGCTCTGAGCAGTAGTGAGCGATCTGTTCTGAGCAGTGAAGCATTCTGCTCTGAGCAGTAGTGAGCGATCTACTCCGAGCAGTGGCGAGTGTTCTGCTCTGAGCAGTAGTGAGCGATCTGTTCTGAGCAGTGAAGCATTCTGCTCTGAGCAGTAGTGAGCGATCTGCTCTGAGCAGTAGTGAGTGATCTACTCCGAGCAGTGGAGCGTTCTGCTCTGAGCAGTGGAGCGTTCTGCTCTGAGCAGTTGTGAGCGTGCTGCTCTGAGCCTCAGAGCGTTCTGTTTGAGGCCTCACTGCTCGCTGAGTGTCTTTCAGACCACCAGACGTGAAGATGAGAGCTGGCAGTAAATCCCTGCTGTGTTATGGATTAGATGTTCATATTTCCTTGGATAGGAAGCTTCCTGTATGTTCAGAGGTACAGCCTCTTCAGCTCATCAATATTCACATCCAGGGTGTCGGAGAATACATCACTTTATTAGACACACTCAAACCCCCGTGTCTCTGGGCTCGGTTCCGAGAAACCTCCACAGACAGGAGGTGTCGAGGTACAGTCATCTGCATGACAATGGGATACGACGAATATACACGGGAATAAAGAAAGGCAAAAGAACTGACGGATAAAGAGTGGATTAAAGAAAAAAGGTGTTTGATGAAAGAGGAGAGAGCGAGAGAGAGAGAGAGAGAGAGAGAGAGAGAGAGAGAGAAAGAGGGGAGAGGTAGATAGAGAGAGAACCAGGGTTGGAGGAAAGCTAATACACCTGATGAAAGAATATTTTACGTAATCCCACACACAAAAAAGAGCTAAGCTTTTAGCCTTGCAACCATAGCAACCAGGTGCTTGCAATGACATGGTGCTGTTAATGCGGGTGGAGCTCGTGGTGGATGACAGTCAACCTTCACCCAACTGTAGCAATTCAATGAGCTGTCTGGGTTAGAGGAGGAGAGAAGAGAGGACGAAAGGTGAGGAGAGGAGAGGAGAGGAAAGTAAAGAAGAGAAGAGAAGGAGAGAAGGAGAGGAGAGGAGAGGAAAGAAAGAGGAGAAGAGAGGAGAAGAGGAGACACAGACAGCCTGGCTGGTCCTCCCGTCTTCACTAAAACATGATTATGCATCACATCTGCTTTATGGAATACGACTGACACCTGGGAAGTCAGGTAGGGGGGTTGGGTTCTACATTAGCCTGGCTCTGCCCGCTTAAGTACTTCCGCTCAATTTTCATTTCC
>NC_079430.1:12523477-12533477 GCF_026213295.1 Gadus chalcogrammus
AAGGCTACCTGTCGGTCCTAGAGAACAGATCTGTGAAGGCTAATCAGTATGTAAAGGTTAACCGTGTCGATACACAAAGATCAAGTCAGCGAGCACAAGGATGCTCGAGGAGGAGGAGGCAGAGACTGGGCTGCGAACCCAGAACCGTCGGCTTGGCATCACAAACACCCAACAGACAAACACCACACAAACCAACCTAAGTATGTGTAGTATACTTCATATACTGAGTATATGAAGTGCGTGCCTTCCCCAGAACAGAACTGTACACAGACGGCCATATGAAATACTAATGAATAAATACACATATGCACACACATGCTAGACAATGCATTTGTGTGTGTCGACGCGGCATCGCTGAGCGGGCGAACGAGGAGAAGAACGAGGAGATGAGCGGGAGAGGCTGAGGAGGCAGCAATTAAACTTCAGAGGACAAAACCAGCGTCTGGATCAACCCACCGGAGGAGACACACATACACACACACGCATAGAAAGACACGCACACAAAAACACACACCCACACTCAAACACGTACAGAAAGACACACACACATACAAACATATGTACGGACATGCAGAAAGACACACAAACAGCACTGCAGCGTACACAAACACACACACACACACACACACACACACACACACACAAACACACACAAACACATACACATACACATAAACGCTGGTGCGTCGGATTATGTATTTCAAACAAAAGTGATGGAAAAGGGGAAAGCTTTGATGAATACCCTCATTGCTGCCAGATATTTCTAGACTTGATGTGTGTGTGTGTGTGTGTGTGTGTGTGTGTGTGTGTGTGTGTGTGTGTGTGTGTGTGTGTGTGTGTGTGGTGTGGTGTGTGTGTGTGTGTGTGTGTGTGTGTGTGTGTGTGTGTGTGTGTGTGTGTGCTTACCCTGCGGTCAGCTTCGCCTCGACGCCTCTCTGATGCCACTCTCATGGTGTGCGTGCGTGGCGTGTGTACACGTGTGTGTATGCGTGTATACATGGGTGTGTATGCGTGCACATGTTTGCTATGCGTGTACGCGTGTGTGTATGTGTGTGTGTATGTGCACGTTCTCATACCAACTGACAGCCATGAATGCTGAACTCTCCATGGATCCTGATTCAGCGAGTTAATGCAGAGTTAACGTATTAAAGAGTTCTCTTAGAGCTCATCAAGGAACTCCCTTTGTTCTGGTGATGAATGGCTGCAGGTTCCGTACTTTCTATCCCAGGTTCCAGACCTACTGTCTATCCCCAGACCTACTGTCTAATCCCGAGGCTTACTGTCTATCCCGACTTACTGTCTATCCCAGGTTCCAGACGTACTGTCTAGCCCAGGTTCCAGATGTACTGTCTATCTCCAGACTTACTGTCTATTCCCAGACCTACTGTCTATCCCCAGACCTACTGTCTATCCCCAGACCTACTGTCTATCCCCAGACCTACTATCTATCCCAGGTTCCAGATATACTGTCTATCCCCAGACCTACTGTCTATCACAGGTTCCAGACATACTGTCTATCCCCAGACCTACTGTCTATCCCCAGACCTACTGTCTATCCCCAGACCTACTGTCTATCCCCAGACCTACTGTCTAACCCCAGACTTACTGTCTATCCCAGGTTCCAGACTTACTGTGCATCCCAGGTTACAGACATACTGTCTATCCCCAGACCTACTGTCTATCCCCATACTTAATGTACCCCAGACTTATTCGATATTACTTCCTTTCATGCAATAATAAACAGTTTAATTATATATGTAGTAGTATCTAGTATTGTTAAGGAATATATTTTAGAACATGTATTATATAACAATGTTATATTCTTTCACAGCCCTGTTGTCTATAAAGTACGGCCCAGCGTGTAAATGAAGGAGACTTTAGTCTATCAGGGCTCTAAGTGGAGGATGGAACAGCTGGGATACCCCGACCACTCGCTGACCTTTGACCCTGCTTGTCAAATATACCAGCTCAAAATACTCATACACACACGCACATGCACGCGCACACACACCTCTCACCGGGGACGGTTGTGGGGACTTGCATGCATGCAAATGAGGCTCTTTTCACCACACATGAGCTGGGCTGGGCTAGGATGTGCGAGGTTGGGCTAGGCTAGGGTGGGCTAGGCTAGGATGGGCAAGGATGGGTTAGGCTAGGATGGGCTAGGATGGGCTAGGATGGGCTAGGATGGGCTAGGATGGGCTAGGATGGGCTAGGATGGGCTAGGATGGGTCAGGCTAGGATGGGCTAGGATGGGCTAGGATGGGCTAGGATGGGCTAGGATGGGCTAGCCTCCTGCTCCACCCTGTAGTCTGTCCTGCCCCAGCCTGCAATCTGTCCTGCTCCACTCTGCACCACCCGTCAGTCTGTCCTGCTCCACTCTGCACCACCCGTCAGTCTGTCCTGCTCCACTCTGCACCACTCTGCTCCACCCTTCAGTCTGTCCTGCTCCATCCTTCAGTCTGTCCTGCTCCACCCTTCAGTCTGTCCTGCTCCACTCTGCTCCACCCTTCAGTCTGTCCTGCTCCACTCTGCTCCACCCTTCAGTCTGTCCTGCTCCACCCTTCAGTCTGTCCTACTCCACCCTTCAGTCTGTCCTGCTCCACCCTTCAGTCTGTCCTACTCCACCCTTCAGTCTGTCCTGCTCCACCCTTCAGTCTGTCCTGCTCCACTCTGCACCACTCTGCTCCACCCTTCAGTCTGTCCTGCTCCACCCTGCACCACCCTGCACCAAGCTGCTCCTATCAGCCTGAGGACGTGTTCTCACTGCGCCCCCGATCAGAACAACGTGTCCAAACTCTTTCTGTCCACACCAGCGATTTCACTGGTCGCCGCCTGTCTCCCTGAGAGGCAGGCGGGATGCAGGAGATGAGAGGATCATCTTCAGTATCACCGCAGTCATCGCTTTCTGGGAGATTTGTTTCGCAGGCATTTTCAGATTTAGGAGGATCTCTTTGAAATCTCCTGCATTCTCCCCCCATCACTCTCCCCTCACCATCACTTTACCTCACTCCCCCTCACTCTCTGTCACTCTATCAATGAGGGAAATGAAAACATACGCAGACATGCAAACACCAACTGGTGTACACCCGCACACACACACACACACACACACACACACACACACACACACACACACACACACACTCACACACACACACCCTGGCTGTATTGGTATAGGACTAGGTATTGGACCTCACACTAGCATGGAATGGGGGGGTATCAGTTCCCATGGCAACCTACAGGTGACTCACAAGCCGAGAACCGGCGGTGCAGTTGCCGTGACAACTGACACTAGCGCATCGCCATGGGAGCGAGAGGAGGAGAGCGCGCGGCCGTGGGCGGCGTTCTGTTTGGTGCGCTTTAGCTTTCTGTTATTTTCTGAGGGGTTTGTTGTGGTTGACTGAGTGCTGCCATGTTACGCAGTGAAAACAACTATGGGCACCGCAGCCCACACAATGCACCCCGTTACGATGGGCAACAGCAAGCATAGCTTCATAGCACACGACCACTGGCTAATATTGAAGGAAGCTCTTAAATAGAGTGACCCCTATTTAAGGTCTGAGTGACCCCTGTTTAAGGTCTGAGTGACCCCTGTTTAAGATCTGAGTGAACACCTGTTACGGTCTGAGTGACACACCTGTTTGAAGTGTAAGTGAATCCCTGTTTAAGGTCTGAGTGAACCCCTGTTTAAGGTCTGAGTGAAACCCTGTTTTAAAGTCTGAGTGACCCCTGTCTAACATTATCTAACATTAACCGCAAACTACCCCACATAACATCATCTACAGCTGTAAACTACCCCACATAGCATTATATACAGCTGTAAACTAACCCACATTGCATTATATACAGCTGTAAACTAGGACATCCCATCATCTATATCAGGAAACAACCATGTAACATTACCTACAGGTGTAAACTACCCCAGCATCACATTACAGGGTATCTAAAGCTGATTTGGTAGTCGACTCAACCAAGGGTAAGTCAGCAAGTTAACATTATTTTACCTCCACTCCTACTCCTGTTATATCATGACATGACCCTTAGCGGAAGAAATTACATATTATACCCTTAATGGATGATGAGATGCTGTATCATGATGATACATTTGTGTGTGGTAGTTCACAGTCAAATCTAAACTACACTTTCCAAAAGATGACTGGCCTGCAGCCAAGTCTTAACATTTTACACAAGAATAACATTTTATTTTGGATTCAGGAAAGTTCCGCCATCACTTCTGGTAGAAGATCAATCATCTGAGAGATGACTCCCCTTCACATCTCGTTTATGCGTTACAAATGAAACGATCTTTGGTTAATTGGCCTTAATGTTCCCCCGGGTTTGACATGATAAATGATCATGTTGTGAGGATCATTAGCAGGAACCACGGCAGGAGCCATCAACACCTCAACAGGAAACTCCAATTAACCACCAATTAAACTCGCGCTCTCTCGCTCTCTCTCTCTACGAATATAGAGGTCTTCTGTTTGTGTTCCTGAGGACTTTAGTTCTTCAGTTTGTTTTCCTAACGTTGTTAGGACTTCAGAGGTCTTTGGTTTGTGAGGAATTTAGAGGTCTTAAAGGGTATATATTATACCGCCAGGTGTGAGTGTGATTAGCCATTACAAGCTGTTTTGAAAATGTGCAGCTTCTGAAATCACAGGTGGGCGTGTCCACCTAGATGTATGACGGATAGATGAGAAACTTTTTTGCTGCAATCCACTGGGTAGTCTGGTAGACCGATCCATCCAGCACACATCTAGGTGGACACGCCCACCTGTGATGTCAGAAGCTGCACATTTTCAAAACGGCTTGTAGCGGCTAATCACACTCACGCCTGGTGGTATAATATGTCCCCTTTGAGCTTGTGTTCCTACCGTTGTTGTGTGCGGCGGTCTGGCAGCTGCTGATGTCCAGGGAGCTGGGTTTACGTGTGACGGCAGAGGTTACCGAGGTCACCAGCTCGTAGGGATTCTCCTCGTCCTCCGGGGAGAAGACCTCCAGCGAGGGAGAGCCCACAAGATCAGCCTGGGTCTCCTGGAGGGAGAAAGAGAGAGACAGAGAGTACATAAAAGTCGTCTGCTGTGAGGATAAGTGCGTGTTAGCTTGTGGTCTTGTTTGTTTCTTCCTTCTTGCTTTAACCTGGACATTCTAAACCGGCCATAACAACCGTTGCTATGAACACAATGATCCATCAGCTGGTCTTACCGTTCCCAAGGGTCACAGCTCAAAATAAGATGAGAAAGTTGTTCTGTTTCATCATTGATATCAGCACAAGTCTTCTTTGTTCAACCCTGTGGTGCATATTATAACACACATCCATGATGTCTGGGGTTTGGTTATCAAGCATTATTGGGTTTGTTGCTTTGTGCCTTTGATTTGCCTGCAACTTCATGGGAAAGAAAAACATTCCTGTCCCCTAGCAGCTAAGCTCTCCCAGGCCTGGCAGCCAGTAACTTCTGCAGGGAGAGGAGAAACAAACAGGGCTTGGAGCTGCTCAGAGATCCATCTTGTCAGCAGATCCATGCTGTTTACCGACGCCTTGTACCATGCCGACAACACAGTAGTTCCAGCATATTAACCACTCTGCTCTAATCCTTGGGTCTTTGCAGCCACGCATGAGGGAGGTGATCTGTAGAGCTATAGGAAAGCCTGCCTCATGTTCCAACGATTGTGTGGCTGCTGTTGAATAATATCTATTCAGCGAGATGTCTCCATTCTGCCCTAACCCTGACCCTGAACCAGACTTTACGAACATCGCTTTCATTTTGCTCTTCAAATTGACCTTTTACAAACAAATCGAAGAATGTAAAATAGCACTTAAGTGAAGATGCGAGAGAGACCGAGAGCGCGAGAGAGACAGAGAGAGAGAGAGAGAGAGAGAGAGAGAGAGAAGCTCACAACCAAACCAGTTTCTCACGCAGACGTGTGACCAAGGAGCGAAGAGGCAAAACAAAACTAACTTTATCTCCGGTGAGAGAAACCTTATCCAAATGACCACCCAGATGTCTGCATTTTTCCCATAATGCAACGCTTCATCCCCTGCTGTCACACGGCGTCCCGTCTGTGTTGTGAGAGTCGTCTTCTAGGCCGTTTCAGTGTGGAGTCAAGGCTGTTTGTACCCAGGACACCGTCCCCGTTCCATAACCCTACTAACCCCAACCCTACTAACCATACCAACCCTAACCATAACTCTACTAACCCTACCAACCCTAACCATAACTCTACTACTAACCCTAACTCTACTAACCCTCACTCTAACCCTACCCGGAGTCCACCTGGCAAACTATCACACAAACAGACTCCCACTTATACATACACATACCAATACCCCCCCTCACACACACACACACACACACACACACACACACACACACACACACACACACACACACACACACACACACACACACACACACCGGTGATGCAATGATGGGTCTCTTAGTGATCAGTCTCTAACAACTCTAACAAACAGGCACACACACACACGCACACACTGCGTGGGCAGACACACACTCGCATGCGGGCCGGTGCAAACACACACACCCACCCACACAGGCACTCACCCACAAGCGTGGGCAGACACACACTCACATGCAGGAAGTGCAAACACACACTGTCACTCACACACACTCGCAAAGACACACTCACACATTTCAATTATTTATTGGAATCCACCAATCACATAACAACAGACAGGATTGAAATATTTTCAGAGATGAGATAGGGCTTTGTTCAAGGGTACAAAAAAACATCTCCTGCGCCACACTGCAAGACTGCCTATCACTGCTGATATGGAGCAAAGCTTTGCTAGTTGTTTAGATTTTCTGCTGGTGAGCCCTGCCAGCCTTAACCCACTGAAAACACGATTGTGGACATGCCCCAAGCTGCCAAAATTCAACACCACTAGCTTGCATTGATAGCCTAGGTCCCATAGCATTTACAGAAGCTACTTCATGATTTATCGTTGAAAGCAATTTCCATGTAGAGATCATACACACAGCCTATTTCAAGTAACTTCCCTTCTGTCACAGTTTACAAAACAACAACCGCACACACACAGACACACACACACACACACACACACACACACACACACAGACACCTAATGCAGTCCCTGCTCGATTTGGGTCGTATTGCAGCGTGTTTATAAGTGCAGCTAAGACTTCCCTCAAGACCGCTGATCAGTAGACCGATGGAGGAGAAGAGCGGAGGAGACCAGAGGGACCGAGGATAATGAACTACTTTAACGTTATCGTTATCACAAGATGAGTGGGTATGCTGATGGCCTGAGACCCCCTGGTGCCACGCGGGTCGCATCTCAAACACCTCGACCTGCTGTCCTGATACTAAGGATATGATCTAACCCACAGAGAGAGAGAGAGAGAGAGAGAGAGAGAGAGAGAGAGAGAGAGAGAGAGAGAGAGAGAGAGAGAGAGAGAGAGAGAGAGAGAGAGAGAGAGAGAGACAGACAGACAGACAGACAGACAGACAGACAGACAGACAGACAGACAGACAGACAGACAGACAGACAGACAGACAGACAGACAGACAGAAGCGGCGTAGTAAAGGCTGGAAGGAAGAAGGAGGAAATGAAGCGAGAGCAGACAGGAGAGAGAGCCGACAGGAGAGAGAGCAGACAGGAGAGAAAGCAGACAGAGGAGAGAGAGCAGACAGGAGAGAGGGCAGACAGGAGGGAGAGCAGACAGGAGAGAGAGCAGACAGGAGAGAGAGAAAAAAGGTGGGAGAGCAGACAGAAGAGAGAGAGCAGACAGGAGAGAGAAAACAGGAGAGAGCAGACAGGAGAGAGAGCAGACAGGAGAGAGAGAAAACAGGAGAGAGCAGACAGGAGAGAGAGAAAACAGGAGAGAGCAGACAGAAGAGGGAGAAAAAAGGTGAGAGAGCAGACAGAGAGAGGGCAGACAGAGGAGAGAGCAGGAGGACAGAGACAAGCGAGAAGACAGAGCAGCAGAAGAGAGGCCAGACAGGAGAAGGAAAAAGTTTTTTTTGCAATTGAGCCATTGAGCGAGAGAGATTCAGAGTCAGTTGTAGAGGAAAGGCGCTAAACTTTTCTCCAAGAGAAAACAGAGTTCATTGGGTTTACAATACACTCATGTGCGAGCACACACACACACACACACACACACACACACACACACACACACACAAACACACAACCTACCCACACACATACACACACACACACACGCCCTACACACACACTCAACAGTCCGAAAGAATACGTCTCCTTCCGTTCCAACAGTGTCTCCGTTTGAATCGATCCTCCATGTTGTCCCTCTCCTAGGGCCATCGTTGAGCCCCCCTCCCTCGTCAGACCCTCTTCCTGGGGGTCAAATGACCCGAGCATCTCCACTGACCTGCCGCTACAGATGCCTCCTCTTCCTCCTCGGGTCAGGTCGTGTAGAGGTGCGGCGGAGCAGTGTGAGAGTGGGACTGGGGTTGCCCTGACGATGGCAATGGTGTCGCCCCTCTCCCTTTCTTTCTCTCTCTCTCCCTCTCTCTCTCTCTCTCTCCCTCTCTCTCTCTCCCCTCTCTCTCTCTCACTCTGTCTCCGTCTTACAGAGTTCAGCTCAAATCAGGAGAATCAGAAAACAAGGGAGGAATACTGCATTTGTCCCACACACACACACACACACACACACACACACACACACACACACACACACACACACACACACACACTATCTTCATTCACTTCCCTGCCACCACACCCATTCTCTATCTCTCTCTCTTCCTCTCTCCCCCCCTCCTCCCCTCCTCCCCTCGCCCTCCTCCCTAACAGAGGACCCAGTGTCCAGACAGGAAGTGGAGGACAGCGTTCTGCTGGCCGCTAATCAACCGCCGCATGAGAACCACGCAGCTGCACCTCCAGATGGGTGTGTGTGTGTGTGCGTGTTTGTGTGCACGTGCGTGCGTGCGTGCGTGCGTGCGTGCGTGCGTGTGTGTGTGTGCATACCAATGTTGTCATCTGTGTTGGTATGTGCGTGCACGCGTGTGTGTGCGTGTGGATGCGTGTTTACGCATGCCTGTGTGGGAGAACGTAGATAACCAAAAACAAGGAAAGACCCTTCTCATCGTCCCAGAGGTGCTGATACTCGCTCTACCAATCCCAACGCAGCGCCTCTGTCATCTCTCTCAAAGCATAAGGACCTCTCTCGCCCGCCTGGGCCCTGCCCCACTGTACAGATAATGAACGTGAACTGAGTGCTGTTCTGGAGAGAGAGAGAGAGAGAGGATCAGAGGAATGTACTCGAGTAAACCAAACAACACAATGGATCCTCAGAGCAGTTGTAGAGAGAGAGAGAGAGAGAGAGAGAGAGAGAGAGAGAGAGAGAGAGAGAGAGAGAGAGAGAGAGAGAGAGAGAGAGAGAGAGAGAGAGAGAGAGAGAGAGAGAGAGAGAGAGAGTGATGTGATGTCTGTAATGTTTTCCTGATATTGTTGAATTAACGTTTGAATTTGAAATTTGAGAAGATGTCTGACATAAGGAGTGAGGCAAACCTCATGGGTAAAAACCCTTCAGAGACGGATACTGGGGTGCCTTTGAGCCAAGCACTTATCCCAAGCACCTCGTGATCAGTGACCATGTGATCAGTGAAGGCTGTGGCCAATCAAATGCTAAGACGTTCCTCGTTCAGGAATCATAGAATCATGTAAACACACACGCACTCACACACAGTATATAAATAGATTATATATAGAGAGTATATATATGTAAAGATATATACAGAGTAGATGTATAGATTATTTAAATAGATTATATATAAAAAAAAGTGCGGGGAAAGAGAGAAAAAGATGGGGATTGAAAGAGCATCGTAGAGACACAGTGGGTGAAGTAAAAAAGATGGAGAAAAAGTCATATCAACGCAATTTCTCTCTTTTCCCTTCCACATTTTCTCACAAACACACACACACACACACGCCCAGGGCATAGCTGACGCCGGTTGGGACACTAGGGGGTCTCTCTCTCTCTCTCTCTCT
>NC_079430.1:12538477-12543477 GCF_026213295.1 Gadus chalcogrammus
TCTCTCTCTCTCTCTCTTTCTCTTTCTCTAACATGCTGAGTGGTTCAGAATCAGCGTTCCATTGCGGAGCAGCAAACTGTGGTCATAACTTTCAGGATTTTTTTCTATTGTCTCCGTGGTTATCACGATAATTATGGGATGTGCTGACAGCCTAAGAGTGAGAACACCTGCTCAGCAGTAAATCTTACAGCCGAAATATGGCTGTAGTGCTGGAGGCAGCCACAGGGGTCAGTGTTGACTAAAGAGACGATCTGAAATGGTTCTAGGGGAAGTACCACCGTAGAGCAACAGGGGTCGCAGTACACCGTATTATTTGAGTTGATTGTAATAATAACATTAATTAATATGCCACTTAAACATCATATAATGATGTTTGAGTGTTGAATTATTAAGTAACATTTATTTTTTAATGCATTATCTGGAGTTATCATAACTTCATTTATTGTTATCAAAGACTTATCTAATATAAATCCTTTTTCAGTCAACTGGGGCAATTCTGAATATAGAGACTTATAATGTCTTTGAATCTGATCTGTGTGCGTGCGTCTGTGTGCATGCGTCTGTGTGCGTGTCTGCATGCATTCAAGCTTGTGCATGTACCTATGTATATGCATGTGTGTGTGTGTGTGTGTGTGTGTGTGTGTGTGTGTGTGTGTGTGAGTGCACATGTACATGTGTGTGAGTGTGTGTCTCGGTGTACACATGTACATGTGTGCGTGGGTGTGCGTGTGCGTGTGCCTACACATGTACATGTGTTAGTGTGTGTGTGTGTGTGTGTGTGTGTGTGTGTGTGTGTGTGTGTGTGTGTGTGTGTGTGTGTGTGTGTGTGTGTGTGTGTGTGTGTGTGTGTGTGTGCGTCCACTCACTCTTGTGTCTGAGCGAGGGCGAGGCGCAGGGGGAGGGGACGGAGGTGCGGGGGGCGGGGACTGGGCACCTCCTGATTGGCTCGTCCAGGTAAACACACTGGCGGTGCTCCTCCTCCTCCATCAGGTACTCTGGAGGGACGGGGTTGAAACACCTTCAACACGCTACATCGTCATGCTAGGATGATGCTAACATCATCATGCCAAGATGTTCCTAACATCATCATGCTAAACTGACGCTAACACCATCATGCTATACTGATGCGAACATCATCATGCTAAGATGTTCATAACATCATCATGCTAACATGATGCCAACATAAGTGCATATGCAAATAACAACAGATAACTTAAATGGCGTATAAAACAATGGACCTTCTCATGAGAGCAGGAAATCATTCACCTCACCCCCAAAAAATAGTGTGTGTGTGTGTGTGTGTGTGTGTGTGTGTGTGTGTGTGTGTGTGTGTGTGTGTGTGTGTGTGTGTGTGTGTGTGTGTGTGTGTGTGTGTGTGTGTGTGTGTGTGTGTGTTTTTGTGTGTGTTTCTGTTTGAGAATGTGTGTGCGTGTGCGTGTTCCCTGACAGCGTTATTATCTGTAGTTAAATAGAGAGCAATCATAGTGCCAATTTCCCATAAAGAGCAGCGTTTGAATATGAAATATTAAAACCCTGTTAGCTGCGAGGTCTGTCTGCTGTCAGTGTTGTACCGTATCTCAATGAACTGTGGATGAGGCTGTAATAGAGAGATTAATCACAAGTGATGAATCAAATATTCTGGTCATCACCGTGGAAACCCATGAGCCTTCTGGCCAGTACCGGCGGGAACAAGTCTTTTCCTGTGGATGCGTGTGTGTGTGTATGTGTGTGTGTGTGTGTGTGGGGGGGGGGGGTTTGTGTGTGCAATTGTATATGTGTGTGTGCGTGTGCACGTGCGTTTGTGTTTGGGAGAGAGGACACAGCTGTGACCTAGTGAATGGATCAGCTGCATACCATTTCCTCTTTGAAACTAGACCAAAACACACACACACACACACACACACACACACACACACACACACACACACACACACACACACACACACACACACACACACACACACACACACACACACACACACACACACAAAAGCCTTTCAGCTCAAGTTCTCTGGATGCCAAAACAATGATTCCTTATAGAATTTCTTCTTGCTTCATCCCATTTGCAAATAAAAATAAAATCTGAACATGAACATTTATAAAAATAACTGAGTATGGAACATCGTTGTTCAACAACAGGCTGTACACACTAGAATCCGTTTTTTTCCTGCTCTGTTTACCAGAACCTCCTGACATCACAGCATCCTCCTGTAAAAGTGGTTTTGTGTAAAAGTGTAATGAGCAATTACACCTTGATTGCTGAGTAGAGCTATTTTTACGTTTATCACTCCAGTGTGGTCACCAGAGCTAAACGTGTCATTTACAGCTGCTGGCCTACGAAGCTCAGACATGCTCGAATCCTCCCCCCGCTAGTCAGAACACAACTAGTAACTGCAGTGCCTTTCCTCCCTCCCTCCCCTCTCTCCCCCTCTTCCTCTCTTCCTCCCTCCCTCCCTACTCTCTCCCCCTCTTCCACTCTCCCTACTCTCTCTCTCTCCTAGTTCTGTGTGTGTGTGTGTGTGTGTGTGTGTGTGTGTGTGTGTGTGTGTGTGTGTGTGTGTGTGTGTGTGTGTGTGTGTGTGTGTGTGTGTGTGTGTGTGTGTGTGTGTGTGTGTGTGTGTGTGTGTGTGTGTGTGTGTGTGTGTGCCTTTGCGTGCGTTACCCACCCTGTATGAGCGCGGTGATCTGCTGGGACTGCTGGGCCGGATGCTCTCTCAGGATCTCCAGGGCCGTCCTTCCTTGGAAGTCACACAGGTTGGCATCGATTCCTGTAGCACATACACACAGCAGGTCAAAGGTCAGAGCCACACAGTGTACACACTGTACACACAAACGCTGTACACAAACCAACACAGAGATGTTTGTGCACTGGGGCTGGTTTTCCCACTGAAGGAATGTGTTGTGGTGCGTTGCTGCAGGAATGGAGTTAGACTTTAGAATATATATAGAAATGAAAGCAGTAGATAATGGTTTATTTCCATATATTTTTCATTAGGGGTTGGAGAAAGAGAGAGCGAAAGCTAGAGAGAGAGAGAATAAAGGGAGATATAGGTAAGAGAGGAGAGAAAGGGGCAATAGCCGAGGGAGAGAGAAGGGGGAGGAGAGGATACAGAGTGGGTGAGGGGGAAACAGAGATGGGGGAGGAGAGGAGAGTAGATGGAGACAAATGAGATGGAGACAAATGAGAGGGTTGGAGATGACAGGGAAGAGGGAAATGGTGGATGAAGAGAGAAATAGGAAAGAGGGAGAGGGGAAGGGGGAGAAGATTGTGAACACACACACACACACACACACACACGCATTCAGACACACACACACACACACACACACACACACACACACACACACACACACACACACACACACACACACACACACACACACACACACACACGTGGGGTGAGGGGGCAGTGGATCCGGTGGGCGCCAGCAGGAAGTGGTGCAGGAGAGGACAGGAAACAGGAAGTGATGCTGGGAAGTAAGGGGTGGGATCCTATCTGTCCTCTGATAGGTCAGAGCTCAATATGTCCCAATTTTTAAATAGATTATACTATAAACTTTAAATTATAGTAACGTATGGACCCTCAAACGCAAAGCAGTATATAATATGAATGATATGATGGCAAGATCTTACAATTGAGCTGTACTGGGACAGTTCTATAAATGTATGACATTCAAATCCTATGTAATCCTAAAACCTGGGACCTGTTTGACCCCATGTGACCTTTGGTGAAACAAGAGGAGAACGGACTAGATCGGTTTCTCTGCACAAAGTAATGTTGAAACTCGAGAGGAATATTTATTAGAATACAATCTCACACACACACACACACACACACACACACACACACACACACACACACACACACACACACACACACACACACACACACACACACACACACACACACACACACGACAAATACACACACACATGCGTACATCCACATAAACACAAACCCGTAGATGCAGGCACAAACACGCACACAGACACATCGACCAGAGAGTGTCACTTATTGATCAGGACAGGAACAGCCGGTCGTTTCCACTCTAGTAACCAGCGTGACCCTTCGAACCCTTGGTGTGCGGCGCTGATGACATCATTAAGCCGAGACAAGAGATCATTTTTGGCATTCGATGAATCCCCCCCCAGTGCCCCACTAGAACCTGGTGGATTGGACCTGAGACCCTCTGAACCCACCTGAGACCCTCTGAACCCACCTGAGACCCTCAGAACCCACCTGAGACCCTCAGAACCCACCTGAGACCCTCTGAACCCACCTGAGACCCTCAGAACCCACCTGAGACCCTCAGAACCCACCTGAGACCCTCTGTACACACCTGAGACCCTCAGAACCCACCTGAGACCCTCTGAACCCACCTGAGACCCTCTGAACCCACCTGAGACCCTCTGAACCCACCTGAGACCCTCAGAACCCACCTGAGACCCTCTGAACCCACCTGAGACCCTCTGAACCCACCTGAGACCCTCAGAACCCACCTGAGACCCTCTGAACCCACCTGAGACCCCCAGAACCCACCTGAGCCGAGCAGCAGGCGGACCACGTCCATCTTCCCGAACAGAGCGGCCTCGTGGAGGGCGGAGCCGTTCTCCGTCTGAAAAACACAGAGGGTCACTTCCCGTCCTGGAAACCTTTTAAAGGCTGGGTGAACCTTCATTAAAGGCCTGGGGTATACATTCACGGGCCGTACGGAAGGCAGAAAGAAACAAAGAACTACTAGGGAGCACGCAAGCAGCTAGTAGCTAGTGGCTAGCGGATGGCGGCTAACAGCTAGAGCTACGAGCTGCCAGGGAGTCATCAACTTAGGTCCACGACAGTAGAGCAAAATAGAATAAAAGATTAAGGAAAATAACAAAACCAAACAGTGTACTATTTTCACATGAAGCAACTACTACTTTGTGTGCGTGTGTGTGTTTGTGTGTGTGTGTGTGTGTGTGTGTGTGTGTGTGTGTGTGTGTGTGTGTGTGTGTGTTTGTG
>NC_079430.1:12545521-12558021 GCF_026213295.1 Gadus chalcogrammus
CCCTTCCACATGCTGTAGAGGAGACAAAGTAGAGAGGAGACACAGTAGAGATTAGACCCTTCCACATGCTGTAGAGGAGACACAGTAGAGATTAGACCCTTCCACAGGCTGTAGAGGAGACACAGTAGAGAGGAGACACGGTAGAGATTAGACCCTTTCACAGGCTGTAGAGATAAACATTAGAGAAAAGACCCTTCGGAAGGCTGTTTTGCTGTTCAAAAACCCCAAAATAATAAGTGTTTCATTGTTAGCATTTCATTACCCCGCACAAATAAAGAGTGTTCTTTCCAACCAAAGAACCAGTCCATCCCCCTTAATATGGGAACTTTGGAAAGGGAGAATCTGACCTTTTCAAAGTTTACACGGTTCAGGATGCTGACAAGCATGACTGTAACCAATGTATGAATGAAAGTCCACTTGTAGCGGAGCTACTGCACTTGTAGAGGAGCTACTGCACTTGTAGAGGAGCTACTGCACTTGTAGAGGGGCTACTGCACTTGTAGAGGAGCTACTGCACTTGTAGAGGGGCTACTGCACTTGTAGAGGAGCTACTGCACTTATAGAGGAGCTACTGCAACTGCTGAAGAGGTTCAGTCGCCACGGAGACACACTGATACTGTCCGATGTCTTCATCAGCACAGATGTGTGTGTGTGTGTGTGTGTGTGTGTGCGTATGTGTGCGCGAGTGTGCGTGCGTACGAGTGCGCGCGCGTGCGTGCGTGTGAGTGGGGGTGTGTGTGTGTGTGTGTGTAGTGTATGTGTTTGTGTATTTTTGCGTACCGATCAGTCCCGCTGACCCGTCTCGTGGATGCCCTACAGAGGGGTCAGGTCGTTAGGGGGGGGGGGGGGGGGGGCTCCAGTTGAGGACCAGAGGGAGAGCAGGGGGACTGGGAGACGAGGAGGGAGATCCTACAGAGAACTAGAAGAGGTTTCCTCACTGGATCAAATCCTCTGCAACATGGACACCAAAGACGGGCTGTTTAAGTCTAAATCCATCGCACAATTATTTATTCTGATTAATCCACGATCCCTTGAGTCTGTGAAATGTCCTCATTAAGCCAAAGCTAATCTCAAGCCACCAGAGGGCAGAGTGAAGTCTGAGACCCTGGCTTTATTTGACATTAATGAAAACCAAAGTGTTCCTTATGAAGATGTGAGCTCAGTATTCTTCTCTGCTGGAGGAGATTAGCGACCAGGCAAGCTGGTCCGCTGACCTGGGGACGCAACAAGGTGATCTGTGGGGGACGCTGGCCCCTCAACACCCAGTTATGAATAGAATGATGTCACCAGAACACTCTGGGAGTGAATGAATGAATCTGGATGTAGACACTATCAACAATACACCTGGGGTCTCGGCATACCGTCAAACAAACCGGGTCTTGCTTTGTTTCTGAAATAAGTTACAAACACTCGCTTGAAGCAAATAACATCTGGGGGAGCGTGATAAGAAATGTATTTAGTGCGGTGAGGTGTTAAACACTGATTAAGTTCACATAAATAACGAGGTCCCAGGTGTGAGTCGTGTGGTCTGAGGCGGAAACAGTGTGTGTGTGTGTGTGTTCATGTGTGTGTTCATGCAGATCAGAGCCCAGAGAAACAGAACTGAGACTTCCTTCAAATGTTAAATGTGTGCTTTTCTTTAAATTCTCCAGAGAGCTGGATGTAAGCCTGACACACACACACACACACACACACACACACACACACACACACACACACACACACACACACACACACACACACACACACACACACACACACACACACACACACACACACACACACACACACCATATTCAAGCACAGACAGCCAGTCAAAGCGTGGCTCACGCCCCCCAGCCTGCGGTCGTTGAACCCACCAGGCCCCAACACCTCAACAAGACGCCATCTTGTTAGTTGTCGTCCCCCCCCCCCCCAGACCCTAAAGTCACCAACACTACACCTCAACAAGACGCCATCTTGTTAGTTACCCCCCCCCCCAACCCCAGACCCTAAAGTCACCAACACCACACCTCAACAAGACGCCATCTTGTTAGTTTCCTCCCCAGACCCTCAAGCCCACCGGACCCTCATTCATCACCGTCCAGGCGAAACACAGAGGAGTTGTATCGCTGGTTAAGGGACCGCTTGTTTGGTTACCATGGCGATCATTAGAGGGACAGCACTTTTCTGTGGTCCAGCAACACAACTCATCACAACTCAACACAACACAACTCGACAGACCAACACACTCACACAAGTACGCACCAGCGCTGACACAAAGTGGTCCTGTGTGTGTGTCTGTGTAAGCATATTTGGTGGTCGGTGTGTGCGTGTGTTTGATGGTGTTTCTTTGTGTTGGTGAACTTGTTGAGGGGGGAGGGAGGGTGAGACTAACCCATGAGGGGAAGAGACTGTGTGAACCACAAGTTTGACACATATGCAGACTAGTTCTCATCGGTCTAACACACGCCTGTTTGTGAGTCAGTCAACTTCTGCTGATATTCCTCTGGATCAGACTGTCAACACATTCCAGTCTCTCTCTTGTCTCTCTCTCTCTTGTCTCTCTCTCTCTCTCTCTCTCTCTCTCTCTCTCTCTCTCTCTCTCTCTCTCTCTCTCTCTCTCTCTCTCTCTCTCTCTCTCTGGGTTAGGGTTAACCCTCACAGCAGGGGAGAGGTTGAGAAACGCCTCTACCCTGGTGTGATGGGGGTGTGTGATGCAAGTTTGTTTCTGTGTTTGTCTTCGCAAAATTCAAGACACCCTCAAACTTACAGCTTTCATATCACAGTCTGCTTTCAAGCAGAAACTTAACTATGCCTTAGTAGACCCCCCCTGCTCCTGTTGATTCCACCGTTTCTCATTTGCATTACACCCTTCACACACACAATATAACATTGACCATCTTAATTATTGTTATTATTTATAGTGCATTGGTGTTTTCTATTTTCTTTCTGTACATAGGCTATGTATTTGTCTATCCGTTTTATGATTGTCTAAATTAGTCATGCTTGTGTTTTTGTTATTTGTACCTTTTATGGGTACAAATGGGTTTATGGGTACTTACTACTTTTATGGTTTTTTTTTTACCTGGTGGGGCCTCTTGGACCAGATCAATATTGTAAATAAGAAACTGTTCTTAATGTTTTATCTGGAAAAATAAAGGTTAAATAAAATAAAATTTCCGTGATGCGTGTTTGTCTCTGTGATGCATGTTTGTCTCCATGATGCGTGTTTGTCTGTGTGATGCGTGTTTGTCTCCGTGATGCGTGTTTGTCTGTGTGATGCGTGTTTGTCTCTGTAATGCGTGTTTGTCTCCGTGATGCGTGTTTGTCTGTGTGATGCGTGTTTGTCTCTGTGATGCGTGTTTGTCTCCGTGATGCGTGTTTGTCTGTGTGATGCGTTTTTGTCTGTGTGATGCGTGTTTGTCTGTGTGATGCATGTTTGTCTGTGTGATGTGTGTTTGTCTGTGTGATGTGTGTTTGTCTGTGTGATGCATGTTTGTCTGTGTGATGTGTGTTTGTCTGTGTGATGTGTGTTTGTCTGTGTGATGCATGTTTGTCTATGTGTTGCAGGTCACAGGTCTCTGGTAGCAGGTCACTCTCTCTGCCTGTGGCGCGCCAACATGTCAAAGGATCAGGAGTTCTTCAGACTAGAGGTGAGGAGGTCCTCGTCTCATTAGTTCCACGAGAACAAGCGCAGTGTGCAGCTCAGAGCGGAACATCAGAGCTTCAGTCTCTCTCAGCTTCAAAGGGACAATCAAGGAGTATTCTGGGAGGTGAGCTGCGGTCCTTCTTCAAAGCTGCTTGTTCTCAAAGCTCTGGATGATCCTAAAGCTGCTAGAAGGTTCAGTGCGACGGACACTTCACCCCGAGGCAACTAGAATACTCAACACAGGTCCTTACAGAGCAGGTAGGAGGGAAGGCCTGCTCAAGGGCCCCCGGGCAGGGGAGACACCAGACATGGGGGTTTGAACCCACAGCCTCAGGGCCTAGGAAGAACATCACAGCCTTCAGAACAGGTACAGATCAACAGGGAACCAGAAAGAAGAGGAAGTGACCAGAGGAAGCTTCTTGAAGAGATAGCTGAGAAAGTGGTGATGCTTAATTTCCTGTTTGTGGCCCTGCAGCACAGAGTAATCGATAAGGAGGTCACAGGATGTTTGAAGAAGATTTGATCTATAAAATAAAGCAGGACAGGGGCTCCTGTTTACAGATCCGCACAGAAGGACACACGCACACACACGCACACACACACACGAACACACCCACGCAATCCGAAGAGTGGTTGAGAAGGTGTGCGTGCGGAGCAGCAGGTCAGGGTGAGCCTTCACAGGCTTCACTATGACGGTTTGTGAGGCCTGCATCGCGCGGTTAGAGTTGTGTTGCGCTTTTACTCTGAAGGCCAATTACTGAGCCACAGGAGGAGGTGACCACTGATCCGCACTCATCTGGTGCTCACACGTACTGGCTTCACCGCTCCCTCGCTCTCGCTCTGTGTACGTCTCTCTCTCATTGCTGCTATACTGGACCGTTTGTGTGTTGGCTATATGTTCTGACCCCACAGGGAGGTTCTTCATCATCTCACCCTCTGGGACACACACACACACACACACACACACACACACACACACACACACACACACACACACACACACACACACACACACACACACACACACACACACACACACACACACACACACACAAAGACAGAGACAGAGAGAGAGAGAACAATCAACTGGAGGGGGTGTCAAGGGAGATAGCTGCTTCTGAAGACCAAATTGACCGAGGAAACAGAGAGCACACACACACACACACACACACACACACACACACACACACACACACACACACACACACACACACACACACACACACACACACACACACACACACACACACACACACACACACAATGAGCAGCTCCTCCATTACACCGTTATATCTATATATCTAAGTCATATCTCCTGCTCTCCCAGAAGGCCACAAAACAGTACCTCAACAACGAATATCATCCTGGGGCCCCCTCCCGGCCCTCTCTCACCTCCGCCTCCACGCTGCAGACGAGCAGGAGAGACACAGTCACACCTCACACCCTGGGTGGATCTGTCACACACGCAGGCACACACACACACGCACCCACCCACACACACACACTCTTTCTCCAAACCAGCCACTTGATTTGGATCATTGTTGTCAGCTCTATAAGAAGATGGAAATTGAAAATACCTCCGCTGTGATACAGATTTGAGGGAAGAAATGCGTCATCTTTGATAAGAAATGCTTCCAATCAATATCAACCCCCTCGTTGATTTCACCTCAGTCGAAGTCGTGAGCCAAGCCAAGGTGATGTTTCAGTACTTCAACTGGATTGCAGACAATCTATTCAACCATAAATGTTCCACCAGGTGGGAGACAGCCAGTCAGTATTACCACCTACAGTGATTCAACATGCCTGCGAAGTCATACTGCTCTATAATTCCTGCATCAAGGCCAAAACAACTTGTGCTCTGCTCCAATATCCATACTATGGGTGTTCAAATTAAGATCGGGGCGAAAATAAGTGTACTGAAAGGACCCAGATGGTGTACTGAAAACGGTCAAACCAGTGTGGATCGATGTATATTTTTCATACTCAACGGCAGTCATCTAGCTACGTAGCGTAAGAGGGCGGAGCCACGCGGAGTAATTTTGTAGCTTAATAGCTTTTATAGCATTTTATAGCTGCTAGGAGCAAAGAGTTCACTGTTCAAACCAGGATGTTTATTGCGGGGGACGTGCTGCGGCGGCAGTCGCATTCGTAATTTCCTGTTACTGCACCACAAAGTATTAGATTTGGAACAACTCTGAAATCAGTACATTTAGTGAGTGCGGATAGTGTACTACGTTTAAGTGTACTCATGGAAGCATGGATATTGGAACACAACATTGGTTTGGTTTGGTTTTGCCTGTTCTACAGTCACAGGTTCAAAACCCCCAGGACAACGGAGGCTCTGTACATCAACCACAGGCTGGGGACCTCGGATACAACCAGACCCCAGGGTGACCAGGGTAACTCAACCCCAGGGCCAGTATCCCCAGGGCCAGCATCCCCAGGGCACTAAACCCCTGGGTCACTAAACCCAAGTGTCACCAAACCCCAGGGTCACTAAACCCCAGGGTCACTAAATCCCAGGGTAAATAAACCCCATTGTCACTAAACCCGGGGGTCACTAAACCCCAGGTCACTAAACCCCAGGGTCACCAAACCCCAGGGTCACTAGACCCAATTGTCACTAAACCAGAAGTTCACTAAACCCCAGGGTCACCAAACCCCAGGGTCACTAGACCCCATTGTCACTAAACCCCAGGGTCAACAAACCCCAGGGTCACCAGAACCCAGGGTCACCAGACCCCAGGGTCACTAAACCAGAAGTTCACTAAACCCCAGGGTCACTAAACCCCAGGGTCACTAAACCCCAGGGTCACTAAACCCTCGGGTCACCAGGTCACTTAACCCGAGGGCCAGTCGTTGCCGTCCGCTTCCAATGAGCTGTTTGAAAGCGATCCACTGATTCACTAAACAAATTGTTTTCTCAGGGTGTGTTTCTGCCGATCGTGCACCCAGCTCGTTAAGAACATCCTCGGTAGTGGAAAACCTCGTTAGTGGAAGCCCGGCATAGAGAGGCTGCCCCGCCCCTTTTTCAAGGTTCAATAATCCGAACAGACCTTGTAAATACCGGCCGGTTAAATCAATCCGAAAATCAAGTTGGGTTTTCGTTGAAATTCCTGCATATTGGATTTCTGTATTGACGTCGTTCATCGATCCATACAGAAAGGTCCTGTTGATCGCACTAGGCCAACCCTCAAAATACGGTCTGAAACACAATCCCATGCTCCTCGGGCATAGAGCCTAGAGAACTAGAGCCTCTGGAGAGAAATACCTCCCATGATTAGAGCGCCCTTAATTTCCCAGCGCTAAAGGTTCGGTTGTAGGGTTTCAGTACTTCAGGGTCTGGACTCCTTGGCCGTGACCTGGAGGTCAGACAGCAGGAGGTGATGGATGAGGTCTGAGCTTCATGATAAATACATCAGTTAATACTGCTGAATCAATACAAATAAAAGATTCTGTACTGAGAGAGATTTACCCTCAGGTTGATGATCAAATGTCAAAACACATTTACTGTTCATTTTCAAATGACTTTAGTGATTGGGGTGTTCGATTCCCAGCCTAAAGGTCCTGGGTTCGATCCCCTCACCATTTCTGCACTCTCCCCATAGGCATTATTGAGCAAAATGCCCAGTAATGCCCCACTCGCCAGCAGCTCCTAATGAGCTCTCTCTCTCGCTCTCTCCTAAAGCATAGTAACAAAACAACAATCTGATAGGTCAGGAGTGAGACTCATCCAGGAAATGAATTAACTTGAGGTCAAACTGACCCCTGATCCTTTATGCATCCTGTTGTTGTGTGTATTTGTTTGTGTGTGCTCCAGCATGAGTGAAAGTATGTTTATTTCGAGGTCAAACTGGGCGATGATTCTGCACAAAATCAATCCGTCTATTCGTGCAAACTCATGAATGAGGTGAAACTAGGCCATGGGGTCAGATTACTGTGTGTGTGTGTGTGTGTGTGTGTGTGTGTGTGTGTGTGTGTGTGTGTGTGTGTGTGTGTGTGTGTGTGTGTGTGTGTGTGTGTGTGTGTGTGTTAGTGTGTATGCGCGGCGCGCGCACACGTGTTTGTATGGATGTGTGTGTATGTGTATGTCCTACCACCTGTACTGTACCACCTGTACACCTCAGATCTCACACTGGAAAAAACTGAGAATCCAGCCAGCCCTCAGCTAGCCAGCCAGCCAGCCAGCCAGCCAGCCAGCCAGCCAGCCAGCCAGCCATCGATGGAGCTGGGTGGGCCGTGTCAGCGGGGGAAACGTCAGCCTCGGCCGGGGTGCAAATGGAGCGGATCTCTAGAGTGAAGCCATCGATCAGAGGCTATAGATCCAGGAGAAACCATGTCTAGATAGAGTGTCTGTGTGTGTGTGTGTGTGTGTGTGTGTGTGTGTGTGTGTGTGTGTGTGTGTGTGTGTGTGTGTGTGTGTGTGTGTGTGTGTGTGTGTGTGTGTGTGTGTGTGTGTGTGTGTGTGTGTGTGTGTGCGTGCGTGCGTGCGTGCGTGCGTGCGTGCGTGCGTGCGTGCGTGCGTGCGTGTGTGTGTGTGTGGCATGGCTTCTATAAATAAATCTTATTGGCCGGGGGGCAGTCCCTGCCTCCAGAGTTTAAACCTAAACATGGAGGCAGAGAGGAAAGCATCCCTCTCTCTCACTGGGATCTCCTCCTTGGTTCCCCTCAAGCGTTCTGAAACATCTCCTCCACAACCAGCAGGACATCCCTACTCAGAACCAACAGTGTCGATCAGGCAGCCGCCTCCTGCCCTCTGGGAGGAAGGCTCTCTGACACCCGATGGGGTTTAGTTTCTAACCCATTCATCTCGGACACAGAGCCAGGAGTGTTTGTTTCGCTCTCTCTTTGGCAACACAAGGCGTACTAACGCACCATCGGAGGGGAATCAGAGCCCTGATGGTCCGACTGGCCCTATCACACTGCTATTCTCAGTGGTCCGGGGTTTAGCAGTTAAGCACCGTGTGCGAGCGGAGAGCCAACCAAACAGTCACACTAACAGAGGCTCCACACAACATTAGGAGGTGGAACCACAACACGCAGGGGGTGTGTGTGTGTGTGTGTGTGTGTGTGTGTGTGTGTGTGTGTGTGTGTGTGTGTGTGTGTGTGTGTGTGTGTGTGTGTGTGTGTGTGTGTGTGTGTGTGTGTGTGTGTGTGTGTGTGTGTGTGTGTTTGTCTAGCAGCCATGACTATATATGGTGTTCTGGTGGGCTTTAGTTTACATCAACTCTCCGCTCCGCTTTCCGCAGCACTCCGGACCGAACACCAGAAACACCTCGGACACGTGGGTAGAATGAGGCCAAATATAAACAACACACTCCGAACACACAACGCCAAAGATGGACACGCGCTCACACACAGAGACGCAGCGGTATTGCAATCAGTAATACCTATTGATCAAATAAAAGAACACATCGATAGGAGACGCTCTTCGGGGTGACGCGAGACCCGGGGAGGAACGTGGTGTGGTTTGCATAGTGACCGTTTCCCTGAGTGTCTGTTGCGGGGCTGCTGGTGTGTATCGTGCGCGTGTTCACGTGCACTAGCATCTGTGTGTGTTCAGGAAACTCTGAATAATGTGAAGAATTCGACCCCTGAGTTGACCTGGGCGAGAGAGTCAGAGAAGTAAAGAGAGCAAGCGATATAGATAGGTCTGTGTGTCTGAGTCTGTGTCTCTGTGTGTGTGTGTGTGTGTGTGTGTCTGTGTCTGTGTGTCTGTGTGTCTGAGTCTGAGTCTGTGTCGCTGTGCGTGCGCGCGTGCGTGCGTGCGTGCGTGCGTGCGTGCGTGCGTGCGTGCGTGCGTGTGTGTGCATGTGTCTTTGTGTCTGGGGGGGTGTCATCCCATAATTCATCTGTTTTCTCTCTCCGTTACGCTAATGTATGCTAATGGTGAACAGGATTAGATTACAAGGTGACAGGGTTCAAACCGGGAGGTTTATCAACAGGGCTCACAGTGTGGAGGTTTAACAACAGGGTGAGTATCCATCCAACGTGCCGGGCTGGGCTGGTAGCTGCTGGGGGAGCCCGCGTGTCCACCTTCTGTTGTGTTCATTCTGACGTTATTCACGGAGCACACTGCAAACAAACTACAGAACGACGACGGAACATGTCCCTATTTAGTCATATAGACGACACTGGGGGATTGAACCCAGATCCTTTTGGCTGTGCGTCCGAGCATGACACCATCCTCAACTTATGTGGAGTATGAGTTGGAGGCAGACATAACCCAGAGCCAAGATAACTCCACAATTAAAATACTAAAATGGTGGAAGTGAAAGAATGCTGATGCATCAGTGAAAGGGTTTAAAAAGGGCTTAAGTCACGTCCAGCTACTGCTGAAGCCTGCTTCCCAGAAGTGTTGGAGAAGTAAGTGGTTTAACACTCTCACCTTCTTGTTTTGTCTCTAACGTATAATGAAGAAGAAGAACCCATTGACCTCAACGCCCACACAACAAACCATGTGACTCATATCGACTAATCAAAGAGGGGAGAAACTAGTAATATGAATAAAGTTCTAAGTTCTGTTATAATGTTGCGATTACCCTCCTTTTAATGCTTTCAAAACAACCACAACAGAGAGCTTCAATCATTGAACATTTGAAGGATTTTAAAAAGTTCAAAGAAATCTTTGTAAAGGCTGAGAAAAGCCTAGCTCGCTCAAAAGATAATCCCTTCAATTTGATCAAACGCGTTTGTGTCATGGGAAATGACGAGTCATATTTCCTCAGAGCTAAACTAAATGTCTGTCTTTAGCAGAAACACTGACATCCTCTTAAATCAAGTAAGCAAGCAAATTAGTCACCACCAAACTTCTAAGTGGTTTCATGTTCCAGACAGGAAGTGAGTGGGGAAGGTAGCAACCAGAGGCCATTACTAAACTATAATAATCGGCCCCAGAGTTCGATTGGAAGGAGAGGTTGTAGAGCCAGTGAGGTCCTAGAATCTGCTGGTTGTTACACTTTGGAACTGATTGTTTACCGTTATGTAGGCGATTCGTCAATTATACTTTAGGGATGCTTTTATGGTGTGTGAACACTAATAATAATAATGGTAATCTAGGAGCAGGGAGGAGTTTGGGCCCTTGCTCAGGGATACCACCGGTGAGGCTGAAAACCTCTGGGAATCTATCCTCAAACCACGACCCTTTGTATAGCCGGTTCTTCAATAAGGCACTGGGAACTCTGGGAACACTGGGAACACTGGGAGCACTCTAGCCCTCCAACCCGCTGAGGTTTAAAGAGGATGTTTAAGTCTTTTCAATGTACCCCCCCCCCCCCCCTCCCTTTCCGATCACTACCCCGATGCAAAGTCACACGTGCATGAGCACACAGCCGTGAGATCACATGATACACACACACACCAGGCTGAGAATGGCGATGGTCACACGCAAACGCACACACACACACACACACACACGCACACACACACACACAAACACACACAGCTGCATGCAATTACGAGCCACAAGATGGTATTTAAAACACAAGGCCTCTGGCCTGTGCAATTTATCAAAATAGCTGTTCAAGAAAAACATGGAAACCTTTCACATGAGCCGTGCAACAATTAAAAACTCACCCCCTCACCTCGTCCAAATTCGATTTTATTTACTATTTAATTTGTTTGCTCATTTAATTGTGTGCATTCGTCTTAACATGCATGTTCGTATGTGTGCATCCAAGTTGTGTGTTCATATGTGTGTGGGTGGGGCACATATGTAAGTTTGTGCATGTGCATGTACGTGTGTGTGTGGGTGCGTGCGTGCGTGTGTGCGTGCGAGTGCATGTATGTGTGTATGCGTGAGTGCGTGTACATACATGACCATTACAGCTTAGTTCTTCATAATTCATTCTAGGCACAAATAGCTCTTTATACATCAGCTCAGTGAAAGCATTCATTAGTCTAATGGCGAGAAACAGCCCTAAAGTGCTCCTTACAATGTAATATACAAGTATTATGACAGAGGAAAAAGCAAAGGTTGTTTACTTCCTTTTTTATTCTGAAATAGTTGTTTGAGACGACTAAATGAATGGCAGCAGCTAGTTTAATCTACATGCTAACTGGCTGAAAGCCAATTGATTTACTAGCAACTATTGACGACTGACTTTAGAAGCTCTTTAGAGTAGAAGGGTCGATGGCCGCACGCCGTGGGTGAAAGCCTTTTACAACGTGTGCACATAACATTTTATTTGGCTATGATTGAGCAATTACAGCATTCTGCTGAACAGGTAAATTAAGGTGAAATATGATGAAATGATTCACTGTTCAAACAAGCGTATTTTTGTACATGTATTCATCGTTCTACATGGGAATATGGGACAAATAGAGTCAGTAATCTGGTTGAAGGCCAAGGTTTTACAATCGTACTGGGAAATCTAAATTCTCCATGAAACAACCTGAGTCGCCAGTAGCTACACTATAGTAGCTAGGCTGCTACGCCACAGTACCTAGGCTACTCGGTGTGCTGAGAGCCATTTGCCCGTTGGCTAGGATCAGGTGTACACCGTCAGGTGGCAGAGCGGAAGCCATTCATACCTGGGGCGATCTCCTCCTCAACCATGTTGACCTACATTATGCTCTGCAGGTCCTGCTGTCATCCAGCAAACACACAAGAAGTGGGCCTCACAGCGCTATCTTTCCCTCTCTTTCATTCTCTCGCTCTCACTCTTTGGATGTCCAAACCGTTTGTGTTCCCTAATATCATATACCTGAGTTCACTGAGCCGTATTGATTTACAGTCGACCTGGCTAAATGACTAAAACAACGTGTCAACTACATCAGTCAAAGCTTCTACTCTCAGATTTATTCTCCCTGTTCGACGACAGAGACAGCGGTGTGTTGTTTAGAATGTTTGAATAGTAAATAAACAGCA
>NC_079430.1:12560521-12565521 GCF_026213295.1 Gadus chalcogrammus
GGTGAACAGATTTACCTTCAGATTAAAGGCACATCATGTGCTTCATTAACGATAGTGTCCATAGAGAATCATTCTGAGCAACAGGTCGTGTCATTGCTGCGTCACTACATGCATATCAAGAGAATCTTGTTTAGAAGAAGCTTCTCCTGCCAAAGTATATAAACCTGGTTTCAATCGCAGTTCCTCTGGTGGCCGATAGGGGGGCTGCAGAGAACCTCCGCTGGGTTGCAAGTCGACGGGGAAAACCTCAAAAGAACCCGGGAAACACAGCCAAGAACACTGTTCCATCAGGGACTCAACGGCCCTGCTCTGAAACACGCCGCGTGAAATGCTTCCCCGATCCTCCGAAGATATCGAGCGTCTGGGGAGTGTTTGGCTAGAGGAGGACTTCTGAATGAACAGAACTCACTGATGAGGTTTCACGGTCGATAAAGTCCATAAGTACAGGAGGAAAGACAGAAGGCAGATTGAGATGGTGCTGCAGACCTCGCCTCCTGGTTCCTCCGCACAAACTGTTGAACTATTTATTGTTGTTTTACTTATGACATTGTTGTGCATTACTTATGTACATGAAATACGAGCTTCCTACTGATAACATGAAGTGAATGAGGCTGGAACTGGGGAACTGATGCTCCGAGAGCATGGACAGCAAGCCAATGGAAGAATGTTATGGTTTCCATAACTAAAATAGAAGTCCTGAAGTCGTTTCCCACGTTGGTCTCTTCCCAGATGGATGCTAAAGTTAGCTTAAGCAACACGATGAGACGGTGGGTCGGGGGTCTCAGCACTCAGACCTTACCCCCTGGGCAAAGCCCCCACCCTTCTGCCGTAAACCGATCTCAGGAGCACCTTTCAGCCCCGCTGCAACCGATGGCTGACTTAAAGGAGGATTTGTCCATCTCTGATAACCATGTCCACACAGAAACACACCGGCCAACTGTTGGTGCATTCTGGGGTTCACTCGCTCTGTCCGTGCACGCTCTCAGAGAAGGGAGTGCACGTTGAGGGTGATCAGAGGAGGGAGTGCACGTTTGTGTGATCATGGGAGGGAGTGCACGTGAGTGTGACCTGAGGAGGGAGTGCACGTGAGTGTTATCAGAGGAGGGAGTGCACGTGGGTGTGATGAGAAGAGGGAGTGGCCATCGGTGTGATCTGAGGAAGGGGGTGCACGAGATCAGAGGTTCAGCCCGGTGGTTACCTGGGGCTGGTGTAACAGCGCATGTGTTGAGCCGGGGCGTGTGCTACACACTGAAATAGCAGATGAGGTTAAAGGTTCATACGCCATGGTGAGCCACAGCTGTATCAACTCCCCCCCCCCCCCACACACATACACACACACACACACTTCTCTCTCTTAGCCTCTTAGCATCTCTCTCACACATGCACATGCATACACACACGCCATAGTGCTCATGAAAGATGTATGTGCATCCCTGGACGTCGGTTAGTACAGTTGTGTGGCTGTGAACATGGCCTACTTGGCATGCAGAACGCACCACACCGGCCCAGAAGACTAGTTAACTACACGGTCCTCAGAGCAGGAGACTCAACGAGGTTCTCACACGGATAGAGACGGCATTGAGTGAATACGGTCCATATGGTGCATGGATATTTCTACTGACGATCAATATCTCATAGCAATGCCTCGGAGGGCATAAAGCAGCATACATAACCAGACATAATTTATGTTTATCTGTTGCCATGAACTGGACTCGTCGTGTTTTCACTCGTACACCGCAGGAAATGCTGACTGGACAGAGACATATGCTCACCTTATATTTGATCTTTGACCAAATCTCTGTTTATATCTGTAGTGAGTACCTACTCGTGTTCGCATCTTTATTGTTTAACAATTTGAACAGTTCTTTAACAATTTAGATATTCACTGCCAAGTGTGTGGAGAATAAGAAACAACCTTTAGTCAGCAAACATTTTCTGGCTAGAAAACATAAAAATAAAAAAAACACTGTCCCTCCATAGACTAGAGATGGAAATGAGCTCCTATGGCTCAGTCCAGTAGTGGTTTAGTTTCGGTTCTCCTTCGGCCAGATTCATGTTTTGTCTATGGACCTCACCCCCTCAACCCCCCCCCCCCCCCCCTTCCATAGTCAGTTAGCTAAGAGCTAGTTATACCTTCATCGCTCACCTACGAAGGATTGTAAAGTTTTTTATCTATGAAGTCACTAGCCGCATCAAATCTAACCAGGATGGTACAATAAGCTTGATGATCATTTAATTGTTAGGTCTTACTGGATGAAGGCCCTTAAGAGACAGTCTTTTACATTCATCCATTACCTTCCATTTCTATCAACAGTGTTTACCTGCTGCCTCGAGGACAGACTGAGGCCCTCAAGCAGCAGAAGTAAGCAGTGAGGACGTGTCTTAAAGTTAAGTGACAACTCTAAAGCGCTAACTGCGCTAACATCAGATGACTCAGCGATTTCCTTTTGAAGAGCCCCTGAGCCGTCGCATCTCTTCTGGGATTCAGAACACAAAAGCTCTCAGAACAGAACTAGGTGGAACGCCATCTCATGGGTTGTGCTTTAGAAACCACACGGTGAGTCAGGGCCGAGTCGAGTTACCTTCCCACAGCAGAACGCTGCTTTGTGGTCCAGAGACCGCTCACACACTAGCACGGTGTCGCGAGGGGCTAGCTAGCATCTCTCTGACCCTGTAATGGCAGAGGAGCCAAAGATGTTTGCGGGATTCCCATTGGCTCTGAGAGCAGAGGTTTGGACTAGGAGGAGGAATGTTGGCGCTTGGAGGAAGAGAGAATGTGTGGGAGGAACTGTGTCTGTGGAAATGTCCTGCAGGGATCCGTCTGCATAGGGAGAGAGAGCTATATTGGATGGAGAGAGAGATTGAGAGAAACGAGGAGAGAGAGAGAAAGAGAAAGAGAGGAGAGAGAGAAGAGAGAGAGAGAGAGAGAGAGAGAGAGAGAGAGAGAGTGAGAGAGAGAGAGAGAGAGAGAGAAAAGAGAGGAGAGAGTGAAAAAACATTTAGAAAAACTGATATTTTAAGTTTCCAATAGCAAAAAAGATGAATGCTTCTCTATTAGTCACTAGCATCATAGAGAGTGAGAGAGGAAGAGGGAGGATAAGGACTGTTTCATGACCCTCCATCTTATGTTATCAACCGTGGTGTTAAATCTCGCATCCTGTTGGAATCCACCCTGACTGAATTTGGCTTCTGAAAAACCCTCATCAGATATCTTATTAGTACGCCTTATCACTAAATCCACCCACACACGTTAGTTGTGCTGCTATTGTGATGAATAACAAAAATCTGTTGACACTAGAGACAAATGAGATAGAAACCAGCGGCATGTCTCTGCTGACCCCTGGTCACCAGGTGGGGACGACGTTAACTGAGACAGAGTGGGACCCCGCTCTGTCAGACGTCTGTCTGCTCTGACAGACGTCTGCTGTGGATCTGCATTTGGGGGGGGGGGGCTGTGTGATTAATGGCATCAACTGATCCATCTAGAATTTCCCTCTCAAAAACAGCTCAGGGTTGATGCATATGAGAGAGAGAGAGAGAGAGAGAGAGAGAGAGAGAGAGAGAGAGAGAGAGAGAGAGAGAGAGAGAGAGAGAGAGAGAGCAAGCTGTCAGGCCCACTTCTTGTGTATTTGTTGGAGGACAGAGGGACCTGCAGAGATAAATGTTGGTCAACATGTGCGAGGAGATGTGTGACCGAGAGAAAGAATGAGAGCAAAAGAGAAGAGAGAGAACAGACTTATCTCAGGACGGCGTCTCTAATCCTGCCTGCTAGCCAACGGTTGGCTTGTGATGTAACAGCGAAGACAAAAACAGTGATGAGGAAAGCATTGATAAAAAGATCACCAGCGTCTCCCAACAGAACGGTGATCTGAAAGGAGGCGGGAGGAGGTAAGAGGACATGGACCTGTTGACCAAGAGATTCTGAGCAGGCATACAGGCTTGTGCTTGGCCAGGTGTTGGTCTGCACTCACCAGGTGGGAAACACTCCAGAACCACAGCCTCTGGAGCCTCTGCATGGACCAATTAAGACCCTCGTTAGAGAGGGCCTGACCTGCCTGGCGAGTGTTACACAGTCTCTACCACACACACACACACACACACACACACACACACACACACACACACACACACACACACACACACACACACACACACACACACACACACACACACACACACACACACACACACACACACACACACACACCAATGAATCCAAGGAGAACTGAATTGTTTAATGACCAGAATTTGTCCCCGGATGGTCTGACGTCAACGGAACAGATGGATGGTGGACACACACACACACACACACACACACACACACACACACACACACAGGCGCACACGCACACGCACACACACACGCACACACACACACACACACACACAAACACACACACACACACACATTTTAACTGCAAAAAGCGAATGTAAACATCACGTATTTCACCGGTCAAAATGGCATTTGCCAACCCAAAACACAGAGGCTCCACTGGGTCCCGGACCTAAAAGTAGAAGGTGTGAAAGACCGTTGATTCCGGTCAACAGGAGGAGTGTCCACATGCTATTGGTTGGTCACTGTTCCATGTGACCTGCCCCTGTACCATGTGACCTGCCCCTGTAGGGCCTTCTATTGGCAGACACCAGAGGGACAGAGGGACACCAGCAGGGACCAGATGGAGGTGTGAGGTGGAGGACCGCTCGAGGTGATGATGCCCTCGCCGCCGTCATGACAACCGCCTCAGGGGGAGGAGCCATGGCGCCAGGTGGTCTGCTGTGTGTCTCAGACGTGGACATAAGGACGTGTGGGTCCTTCTCTGTCCCCCTCATTCAGGACTCTGGCGTGTCGTTTAAACTGCTTCTTCATCTCTCATCTCTCATCCTGCAAACGCTTCTTCTGCCTCCTTTGATTCTTCTCATCTTCCAGGTATCAGGAAATAGACGAACATTGACGAACAGTTTGGACTTTGTTTATTCATAAATGTTTAATGGAACAGCTT
>NC_079430.1:12573021-12668021 GCF_026213295.1 Gadus chalcogrammus
GAGTGACACCCCACAGGTGTGATACACAACAGGTGTGATAGGTGTGGTTTTGTATACTACAGGTGAGATATACTACAGGTGAGATATACTACAGGTGAGATACACTACAGGTGAGATATACTACAGGTGAGATACACTACAGGTGTGATACATGACAGGTGTGTTATAACACTACAGGTGTGATACACCTGTATACACTACAGGTGTGATACATTACAGGTGTGTGAGGGTAGGCCTCGCCCTCTCTGGCCTTTTAACTTCCCCATGATGACCCAGGTCACCAACGGGACCGGCTCTCTAAGGCCCGAGGGGTAACCCCCCACTTTAGCCTTTCATCTCCTGATCACTGAGTTACACATCCTATCTCCTCCCAAGACCAGTGTGTGTGTGGGTGTGGGTCCCCTGGGGGCCGTAACTCAGACCAGTTATCAGGGGGTGGGGAGACAGATACTGATTATTTTCAGGGAGTTCTGCAGACACACCGAGGAGGAGGGGCCATGAGTGAGATGGTGTTACGCCCCCTATATCCCCGGTCTGCCCCCGTTCCCCCCTCGCCTGTTATTCCCCGACATCGTCCCAGTAAGGGCCGCTCTGGGAGGACGTCTCTCTCACACTCAGAGAAACCAAAGCCGGTGAATCGCAGCTGATGGGGCCGACGTCCGCGTGTTACAACGAACCCCAGTGGGCTGCTTGAGGGCCGTTGTTGTTGGCGTGACGTGAGCAGACGTGTATCGCTGTTCACATACTGCTAAAGTGAACTAAACACTGCCATGGTGAAACTACACACAGTACTGATATGGTGAACATACACATTGCTCATGGTGCAACGCCAGAGGTACACGTCTCAATCAAGCGCCTTAGTTCCCACGGAGGAGAGGTTTACCTGGGAAGGCTAGGGGTAGGGGGATTGACCCGGTGAAGGAGAGCCATACCTGAGCAGGCTCGGGATGGGGATGGACCCGGTGAAGGAGAAGGCTTACCTAAGCAGGCTGGGGAGGGGGATGGACCCAGTGGCGGACCCGAGGATCCCCTTCTTCGCCGTCAACAGTTTCTCCACCAGCACGACGTTCCCGGTCCGGGCGGCTTCCAGCAGCTCCTGCTCCTTCCCCATCGCGACGCTTCAAAGTTTACAAATCCAGAGCTCCACTAACGCGGAGATTATTCACGGGGATCCCCTCCACCTCCACCCTCTACCTCCACCCTCCGTCACGGTGCGGAGTGAGGAGCCATGAGAGGCGGTGTTGATCAGGGACGAGGAGCCCCCGTCGGCGGCATGCTGCAGAGATACCGACAACCCGGTCAGTCCACAAGTCAGTCCACAAGTCCACCAGTCAGTCCACCAGTCCACCAGTACACCAGTCAGTCCACCAGTACTACTAACGGTCCGGCTCCGTCTGTTGTCCAGAACAGCAGAAGGGAGAACCGTGGAGGGTGACCGCGGCGGTCCCAGACGTGATGCGAGTGCTCCCGACGTTAGTAGGATCCCGACGTTAGGAGGGTCCTAGAGTCTGTCAGAGTCACCCGGTCCGTCCGGGCAGGAAACAGCATCACCTCTGACGGTAACACGCAGCGGGTCTCTCGGGTCTCCACCGTCCGGTCAGTTCCGCTATGAGACGAGATGGTCCGGGATGAAGAAGGCGTTTTCACAGAGCCGCAGTCGCCGGTGTGTGAGCGTGTGTGCACACGCGCTCGTGCGTGTTTGTGTCTGTGTGTAAGCGTGTGCATGTGTGTGTGTGTGTGTGTGTGTGTGTGTGTGTGTCCACAGAGCTGTACTGTAATGGGCGGGGTGACGGCGCTAAGGAGGCGCTGAAGCCTCCAGACTTAGGAGGTGAACCATGAGCATCTCTTAGGGGAGGAACGGTCCGCTCGAGCCGGACCGAGGACTGCCGCCTCGGTAAGTGTCAATTAAACAGAGGGAGTGATAAAGTACATCAGATAAACCAGTATGAACACTGGGAGGATACTGGGATTGGGAACCACTGGTTTCTGTCATTGGGGATGCGTGTGTGTGGGTGGGTGGGTGGGGGGGGAAGAGAGAGCGAGAGAGAGAGCGAGAGCGAGAGAGAGAGAGCGAGAGAGAGAGAGAGAGAGAGAGAGAGAGAGGGGAAGAGGATAAGTAAGAGGCGGTGTGTTCAGTGTTTACTTCCCCCCTCGGGCCGGGAGCAGACACGCCCCTCAGCAGAAGACACGCCCTTCTGCCCGCAGCGCCCCCCAGCGGACGATACCGGAACCGGGGGTTTATTATGAGTTCATCAAGACGTTAAATCGAGGCTCATCTCTGGAATCCAGACAGTGACACGCAAATTTAGGTAGATTATCGAGTTTGGTCTTAAGAACACTGACTTGTGGGCCTGTAGGGGAGAGAGAGGCGGGGAGATGGAGAGAGAGACTCAGAGGGGGGTTCAGAATATATAGAGACAGACCTACAGAACGACAGAAAAATATATAAAAACGTATGAGATGTTAAGATGAGCGGAAGACAGAGCAGTCAGCAGTCCCCCTTGATGGTCGACATATTCAATTATTCACTCTCTCCATCATCACACCTTTAATCAGATCGGGACGGGGGTCATGACTCATGACCTCTCTACTCTAGAAGAGAGTCGGAGCAAACACACAGTGGTTTTCTATGATCGATCATATCATTGTGTAGGGAATTGGCATATCGGCGCCTCCTCTGGCTGCAGGCGCACCTGCTTGTTGAGAAGGTGCCCCGTGCACAGCCGGACCGGAACCCCCACTGAAGTCCCCCCCCCACACACACTTTAAAGTTTAGAGGCTACCGAGGGCCGCATGAGGCCTGATCTCTAACGTACAGCAGTTGTGCAGCCCTCCCCCCTCCCCAGAGTCCAGTCCGGTGGGGCTATTTAAAATTCTTCACAAGTAGTACTTCTGCGTTTAAGTCTGGTTATTTTGTTCAAACATAAACTTTTATTTAATTCTAAACTGACTCGTAACTCTCCAAAATGTTGATCCAACAGATGATATGAACACCATGCAGAAGCTTTTCAATTAGGACTGAATATAAACCAATATATCATCTGTCGGAAACCATCAAATAGTTAAATAAATAAAGAGTTTATTAATATGTAGACCATAAGGATGGGTTCATGAGTTCAATACCCACACTCACCTGTCTCACACTCACCTGTCCCACGCTCACCTGTCTCACACTCACCTGTCTCACACTCACCTGTCTCACACTCACCTGTCAGTGGAAGGATCAGGGTTCATTAAATAAACCCTAACCGACTGACAAACCCACTTCAGAAACAATCAGAAACCACGTTCAATCTTAGAACATTTTATTTCCACCAATATCTCAGCAGCTGACAGACAACATCCGTTTTTAATTCAAGTGTTTTTAGTCTCAGAGGGGGTGGAGCCTCAAATGACGCGGAGCATGTGGAGGGAAAGCCTCTCCCTCGCCCCGTCCACCACACCAACCTCGACACCACCCTCATCACACTGCAGAAGAAAACAAAAGCTAAGAGACTACATACAATCAGGCGTAGACAATCTAACTCGACCGCACATTCCCGTTTTTATTTTATTGCCGCCGCGGTGATGGGGGGGGGGGGGGGGATCCAGACCCCAGCAGGGGAAGGGGTGTACTGTGGGGGGGGGGGGGTGCGATGAGAAGCCAAGTCACTAGACAAACAGTTTAGCGAGCACACTTTGGAAAGACTAAGCACATGGCGACGCCCCCTCCTGTGGGGACTGACGACGCGCCCCCCCCCCCCCCCCCCCCCCCCCCGGTCTCTCCCATTGGGCCGTTGGGACAGAAGGCCGATCCAGGTCCTGCTCATGGGCACAAGGCAGCAGCAGCAGCACAGCCTGCTTCACAATTATCCACACACACACACACACACACACACACACACGACTGTGTATCTAGGCAGCATCAGGGAGGGGGTGTGTCTTACTAAATAACTCCTGAGCGGATGAGGCCCCGCCCCCTCAGTCTCATCGCTCTCTACGCTTGTTCGTCATTGGTTGGTTGAGAAGTCAACAGGCAGCTGTCTATTGGACACTGATAGTGCAGGGAGGGGGGCGGGGGGATAGCATGACACACCGATCTAGGAAGGCGCTAATCTAGAAACTGGAAATACTTTTGTTATTTTGTTCTTGTTGCAATGAAATGCCACCACACAAACAAACCCCCCCCCACACACACACACACACACACACACACACACACGCACACACACCTGGGTTAAAGGTGTTTTTCCACATTCGTTTACTATAAGCACCATCATCCATAGTCACTGTTAAAACAACTAAAAGCTCTCTGACCCCTGACCCCTCGCGGTACATTTTTAGTGCTGTGCAAAATAAGTGTTCCCTTGTTGAAGTGCCTCTTAGAGACGCGTCCGTCTCCAGGGTTCTCAAGTCACTTTGGAACCTTCTCAACAGAGACGGTTTAAAAGAAAGGTCCAAAACAAGCAGACAAAGGACCGAAATGAAGTCCTTCTGGAGACCAAAACGAGTTCAGGGTCCCAGCGGACTGGACAGGGTCGGTCCAGTGGGGACAGGGTCTGGCCGGGGGCTGGATGTGTGGCCCTTAGGTAAGCACCTGGCCCCCTGCTTCTCTGGTGACTTTGCTTGTGAATGTTGCGTTAGTCAGCATTTTGTTTCACGCTGGCACCCTCTGGTGGCCGTGGTTGATCACTGCGGGCCGCGGCCACACCGACTTGGGGGGGAAGATGACAAGGATGGGGGTTTTGGGGGATGACAGGGAGGGGGGGGTTTGGGATGGATGACAGGGAGGGGGGGTGAGGAGGTGGGAGAGGGCGGAGCATGTTAGGGAGGACGGAGAGGAGGATGACGATGAGTAGGAGCTTGGCTCTAGCTGGTCATCTTCAGGTTCCTCATCTGGTGGAGCAGCGAGTCCTTCTCCATCTGGGCCTCCGCCAGCGCCATCTTGGCTCTGGACAGCTCCACCTTCAGACACTCGTTCTCCTCCACCAGCATCTGAGGGGGGAGTGAGAGGAAAACTTAAAATCGCAGTATGGCAGTGGGAGAGAGTGTGAGAGCGTATGAGTTTGTGTCGGTCCTCACCTTTTCATGGTTTGATTGGATCGGGATGCAAGTGGGTGGGGCTTGCGTCTGAGTCGCCATGGCAACTCCCTGGAACACACCCACTGTCTCGGGAACCGGACTCAGAGGGCAGTCAATCAACGGCCCCACTTTGGGAGGTTTGGACTCGTCTGCGGTGTCCACTAGGGGGCAGCAGAGAGGGAGTTAGTGATAGAGAGAGAGAGACATCTCTCTACTACAGTGGCCACTAGGAGTCAGCAGAGATGATATCACGAGTAAGCATGACTGACTGACGGACTGTCTGTCTGTCTGTGTTACCTCCTATAGAGAAGGAGCCGTCATCTCTCCTGTGGATCAGCAGTCGGTCCACGTGCACGCTGATGGGGTTGGGCTCAGGCTCCGACGGGTTGTCACGTGCACTATCATCCTGCACCACACATAGCGCACATTGGTGAGTGTATGTGTGTGTGTGTGTGTTAGGGGTGCGTGTGTGCGCTATGGCATGTGTGTGGTGGCAGCGTGTGTGCCTGCCCCCCTTGAGGGCCACGTGTTTGTGTCTGAGTGTGTGTGTGTGTCTGCGTGTCCGTGCCCACCTTGAGGTCCACGTGTGTGTCCCTGACACTGATCTCCAGGGGCAGGACCTGCGGTGCCGACTTGTCCTCCAGGAAGTGGGCGAGGTTCTGCAGCGTGGACGACAGGAAGCCGCCGCGGTAACCGTGGAGACGCAGCTGCAGGAAACCGCTGCGCTCGGCCAGCGGGGAGCGGGCGGCGGCGCAGGGGCCGCTCTCCAGACGGGCCTGGACCTCAGGGGGCCCGTGGGGGCTCGGCGGTTCTACCTCCACAGGGCCACCACCACCTGGGGGGGGGGGGGGGGAAGAGAGAGAAAGAGAGAGAGAGAGAGAGAGAGAGAGAGAGAGAGAGAGAGACAGAGACAGAGACAGAGACAGAGACAGAGACAGAGACAGAGAGAGAGAGAGAGCACTTTAAATTAATAGAGATGGGACAGTCTACATTGCCGTCTACTGAAGGAAGAGAAACAACAGCAGAAGGCTGAGCGAGAGAGACGAGTAACAGGAGAAGAAGAAATGATGGAATAATACTGCGAACAAAACTGCAAACAAAACCACACACAGTAACTCCTCAGCGAGGCCACTCACACGAAGAGGCACACGGAGGCTAACACAGTCAGAGAGGTCAACACAGAGCCACACACACGCAGGCTCTGGCAGCGAGGCCAGCCACACACTGTTACCTGGTGTGCTCTGAGCAGCAGGTATAGGTACTGAACACACCATACCTGCAGGGAACAACAGCACATTGAACCCAGAGACCGGCCTACTGCGTGCATGGTCCTCATAAGGTGTGTGTGTGTGTGTGTGTGTGTGTGTGTGTGTGTGTGTGTGTGTGTGTGTGTGTGTGTGTGTGTGTGTGTGTGTGTGTGTGTGTGTGTGTGTGGTCATCATAAGGTCTGTGTGTGTGGTCCTCATAAGGTGAGTGTGTGTGTGGTCCTCATAAGGTGTGTGTGTTTGTGTGTGTGGTCATCATATGGTCTGTGTGGTCCCCATAAGGTAGGTAGGTAGGGGTGTGTGTGTGTGTGTGTGCGGGTGCGTGTGCCTGCGTGTGGGTTCTTGCGTGTGCGTGTACCCACCGAGGCTGCGGTTGCTGAGGTACTGCCTCAGGCTGATGTTGCCCAGCTGGCTGGGCCGCACCTGGCCCACCTGTAGGGCCACGGCCGTGCTGTCGCCCTCCACCGCCACCGCCCCGCACACCGCCTCCACCTTCAGCACCAGCACCGACACCAGGTCCTTGGTGGGTTCGTCGATGCTCTGGGAGGCGGCGCTGACCGTGTCCGGGGACATGCCCCCCTCCTGCTCTGCACCAATGGCAGCCTCGTTGGCGCTCTCGGTGGTGCTCTGCTCGCTCACCGTGTCCTTGAAGCCCGAGATGGACACGTCGTCTGTCCAATAGAATTAGAGAAGTTACACTAGAACGTCTCATAGGAATAAAGACTTGATACATGTGTTGGTAGAACAGGGACAGGATAGAGTAAAGCCTTGGGGTTGAACTCTCAGACCAAATGTTCTGGGTTTGAGTCCCAATGCTCTGCAGTCCGATCTGTAGGCTCGTAAAACCAGGGTCTCACGTACCAAACAAACACACTCTCATTAATGAAACTTCATAATACGAGAACATGGAACTTTGGATAAAGTGTCAGTAAATAGTAGCAAGCCTGTACATTACTTTAAATATATAATAGCTACTAAACCACACTGCCCTCTAGTGGTCACAGTCCTCAGCTAGCTGAACAGAGTCTCTGTGTGTGGGGTCCCTATCTGAAAGGTAAATTAATGCTGAACAGACCAGCAGCGTTCACAGCCCCCATGCGTCGCCCCCCGGCCCCCACAGCATCTCTTTAGCTAGAGTACAACACTTCAGCATCCCAGAGGACATTATCCTAGGAGAGTAACATCCCAAAGGAGAGTATAGGGGTTAGACCACTCTGTCACCTTCCAGCAGGGGGCTCTGTGAGTGAGTGAGAGAGAGAGTGGATATTTCTCTCTCAAGTCTTGTCCTCCAGTAGGAAGCTGTGTGTAGCGGTCTGTGTGTTACGGTCTGCGTGTCTGTGTGTTACGGTCTTCGTGTCTGTGCGCAGCTGTCTGCGTGTCTCTGTCTGCCTGTGTGTCTGTCTGTGTGTGCGTGTACCTCTCTCCAGGTCGGTGTCCTCCATCAGGTAGCTGTCTATGGAGATGTTGTCCAGGGACTGCAGCGACGGACTCTTCTTCACCGTCTTGTAGGAGACGGAGAAGCTGGACTGGGACCGCTCCTTCATCAGCCGACCACTACACACACACACACACACACACGCACAAAAAACGTCATCATGTGTACAGCACTTTAGACCCCCCAGACCCAGACCCAGACCGGACTACATGGTCCCCCAGACCCAGACCGGACAGACCCTACCAGACACTGAGACCCGACAAAGGAGAGCAAGCCACGAAGAAACAAGGTAGACAAAACAAACACATGGACCACGTAAGAACGCACACACCGGACACTGCCGTCCTCATGCACACATGCAGAGGAAAGGAACAAGGACTGGTGGGGGGGGGGGGGGTACCCCACAGACACAGTGGTCCAGACTGGTAGAGGTGGTCTTACATGGAGGACATGGAATAAAGAGAAGCTGATCGGCTCGAGTGTGAGGAGCTGAGGAGGTCAGAAACCACAGAGAGACTCCCCTTCCTTTAGAGAGCGTGGGGAGAGAGAGCATGCACACACACACACACACACACACACACACACACACACACACACACACACACACACACACACACACACACACACACACACACACACACACACACACACACACACACACACACACACACACGTAGAGATGGACAAGGCGGGAGAGAGAGGTCAGAGGACATACTGCAGGATTAGGCAGAGAAGGCGAGGACATGTAACGTGTACAAGTACACATTACATGTAGACAGACAGACACTTGATCCCGCCCTCAGAGTGATGGATAAGCCCAGCAGCCAATCAAGGTGTTAGGCGGCAGGCCAGAGGTGGATTACTCCTTTATGAATGAAACTGAAGCGAGTGTCCGTTCAGACAGGAGAGAGACCAGGAGAGAGACCACACCCAGCAGCACCGCGTGTTCAAACGGATCAGAGAGCATTCGGCCCTCAGTAGGTCACATTCCAATACTAAAACTAGGAACACTGTTCCCGTTCCCAGACTAAAACTAGGAATACTCTTCCCGTTCCCAGACTAAAATGAGGAATACTGTTCATGGAATGCTAAGCTAGTGGATTGGAAGATCTTTATGTTTCATTACTTAGAACTGGCACGAATAATACTGCATAGTGTGGTTAACCACGGTAAAACGTGGTCAAATGTGCTTTAGTATGGTAAGAAACACAGCCACATATGGTATAAGATTTAGAGTCTGTAAAACCTGGGAAATAAAGTTAAACCTTGTCGTATATAGTAAAACCTAGGAAAACCCGGGAAATAAAGTTAAACCTGGTCAAATAGAGTAAAACTCAGGGAAACCTGGGAAATATAGTTAAACCTGGTCCAATATAGGAAAACCTGGGAAATAAAGTTAAACCTGGTAAAATATAGTAAAACCTAGGAAAACCTGGGAAAACCAATAATCTGAAGTGACCCTAGTCAAACCTGGTGAACCTAAGTGCAGCCTGTGACCCTGTAGTGAACCTGGGGTGTACCTGGACACGGACTGGGGCATCTTGGGGGTGGGGTCCAGAGGGTCCTGCTCCTCCCCCCCGGTCAGACCGTCGGCCACGCCCCCGTCGTCGAAGCTCCGCCCCCCCTGGCCGCGCTCTTCCAGCGAGGCCTTGCGGCGTTGGGGGTCCGTTGGGGCGGGGCGGGCGGCGGTGGGGAGGAGGAGGGGGGCGGTGCCCCCGCCCTCTGACGACCCTCCGCACAGCATCTGGTCCACGCCGCAGGCCTCGCCCCCGCCGCCGTCACTGCCCGGCCCCAGGGTGCCGCGGCTCTCCGAGGGGGAGAGCTCCGAGCCCAGGGAGGAGCTTGAGCCCCCGCCCTGGGGGGCCACGGGCTGCAGCAGCAGGGCCACCTCCGCGCTGCGCAGCAGCAGGCCCAGGCACACGCCGAAGAGCCGGGGGTCCGGGGCCCCGGGGGGGCTGCTGGGGGTGGGGGTGGAGGGGCTGGAGGTGGAGGTCGAGGCGGAGCGCTGGTCCTTGCGGTCCCTCTTGGAGCCCATGGCCTCCAGGTCCGTCTGCAGCGTCTGCTGCAGCGCCTTCAGGCTGCGCTGGAGGCGCATCAGGAACATGTACTGACGGTGGCTCACCTGCAGGGACACACACACACACACACACACACACACAGGCACACACACACAGGCACACACACACACACACACACACACACTTTAGATTGAGAATGCCTCCATCATGTGAAGGTAATTTGTTAAGCCACCCGTCAATGAGCGAGGACATCAGGGATCGAACCCAGTGCCGTTCGTCTTGTGGGTCAACCTCCCCAGCGCCCCTCCGGGCCCCATATTACTACGGCCAATTAAGAAGTCAATCACTTTGATAATGATAATAATAATTATTATTGATGATGCTAATGGTGCCGTCACCGTCTAGCGGGACTCACCTGGGCGCTTAAGTGCTTCTGCACGTGCACCAGCACGTGCACGTCTGCGGAGGCGGGGTCGCGGGGCTCCTGCAGCCCGTTGCTGGGGGGCGGGGCGGGGCCGGCGCCGGGCTCCGCCCCCCCCTCGGTGCTGTAGTACTCCTTCAGGAGCCGCTTCCTCTGCAGCCGGCCCAGCGCCTCCTCCGAGCCGCTCCGTGATAGGCTGGCCTCCGGCCGGGGGGGCGGGGCGCCGCCGGGCTGACACGCCCACACGGCCAGCGGGAAGGAGTCCACGAAGGGCTGAGGCCGCCGCCCCTTCCCCTCGTAGTCCACCCAGAACTGGGCGAAGTGCAGCGCCCACACGTCGGCCGCCGCCGCCGGCCGCAGGGCGTGGCCGCTCAGGGCGGCCGGGGCGCCCGTGCCGGCGTAGACGCCGTTCAGGGGCGTGTCCCGCTCCTGGGCGTGGCGCCAGAAGGCGGGGTGGAGCAGGTCGAAGGAGGGGCCCTGGTCGGCGGGGGCGGGCCCGCCGCGGGGGAAGGCGTGGCCGGAGGAGGAGCAGAAGAAGGCCTCCTGCTGGAAGGCGGTCAGGAGGGCCTGCAGGTGGGTGCGCCCGCAGGACGGGTGGTGGCGCGTGTTGGTGGCCACCATCTCCGAGGTCTGCACCGACACGGAGCGCGGGAGGTCGGGGGGGTAGGAGGCGTCCCGCTCTGTGGGGACCACCAGCTGGGGGGCCGCGAGGGAGAGAGAGAATCGATCAAACACGGGATCGAGGTAAGGATAAACCAGCTTTTACTGTCATCATATCAAAACCAAATAAGAGTAAGGGTTAGGGATGGATTGACTGGTCTATCGAATAAACTGATGGGGACCTTCTTGTCCACAATGTATCTAGCAAACGTGTGTGTGTGTGTGTGTGTGTGTGTGTGTGTGTGTGTGTGTGTGTGTGTGTGGTGTGTGTGTGTGTGTGTGTGCGGTGTGTGGTGTGTGGTGTGTGTGTGGTGTGTGGTTGACAGACTGACTGGGCAATAACTCGTACCTTGAGCATGAGGCCGTCCACCTTGATGTCCACGTGCTCGTCGGGTTTCTGCGAGGCGTCCAGCTTGTACAGGTCCATGAACTGCTCCAGGCTCTGGCGCAGGTCCAGGGCGAACAGGTTGAGCCACACCAGGCTGCCGGGGTCCAGCACCAGCTGGAGGGCGTTGAGCTGCACGTACAGGTTGGGGCACGGGACTGTGTGGCGGTGGGGGGGGGGGGCAGGGTTACCACACAGTGCGTCAACAAGGCACACCTTAATTATCCCTGTGGGGGGACCACTACCTATACAAGTGGTCAAACATTCTTGTTTGTACGAGTGAGCACGACTGTGAACTATGGCTGCATGGCGCGTTTGTCTTTGGACAACAATGTGCGTGGGTGAGTAGGGTTAACTGGATATTTTTAGTATATATATATATATATAGAGTGAACTATTCGGGTGAGTAGACCAGAGACCAGAGTGCTTGCGTTGCCTGACAGGCGGGCGTTTTCCTCACGATCCTCAGAACAAAGTGCTCATTGACTCATACATATTATTAACTCGTGTCGGCTGATGAGCGAGGAGAGATGGCCCTAGGGTTGGATCCCCCAGACCGCTGCTCTCCTTCAGGCTCGAGGGAGGCATTAGGGTTGATTGGGTCCAGTATGGATCACCGATATGATCGCCGTCTCCCTCAGTCTGTTACTCTAAAGACCTCGGCCCTCTTGTTGACTCCAGCGTCCGTCTGCAGCCGGACGCCGCCGCCAGACATGTGATCGCTCACTTGTTCCGGTTAATTATTCAGAGCTGAAGGGAGAAGGGCGTCATGTTCCTCCCTAGAGTCTGACGTCGTGGTCAGGAAAAATCCCGGGCGTGGCCGCGGTAAAGTGGCTAGGCTGACACCGCCTTTGGCAGTTCATTTAGCGTTTAAGGGAAAGACGCTTCTAAACGCAGTACTTTGAACGCAGGCCATAGACAGAAACCAAAACGTGCTCTGCAGTGTAGGCTAGAACCAGTGGGACTCACTGGGGTAATCCTGTGTGTGTGTGTGTGTGTGTGTGTGTGTGTGTGTGTGTGTGTGTGTGTGTGTGTGTGTGTGTGTGTGTGTGTGTGTCTTACTGGGGTAATCCTTCCCGTCGGGAAAGTAGTACTCGGTGAACTCCACGTGGACGGCGGGCATCTCGGGGGGCAGGTAGAGGGTCTTCTTGTTGCACGAGACCATCGCCTTGGGGCTGGAGCGCCTCTGGTCCGCCGTAGACACCTATAGACACACACACACACACACACACACACACACACACACACACACACACACACACACACACACACACAGTAAGCGACTGTTAATAACTTGGTCACTTTGAGCTTGTGGGCAAGTGAATATGCGAGTGGTGGAGTGAGTTAGCGAGTGAGTTAGCGTGTGAGTTAGCGAGTGACACTGTGTATTTGTGAGTGAGTGAGTGAGAGGGTGAAAGGAGCACCTGGTAGATGCAGAAGTCGGCCATGCGCAGAACCACAGAGCTGGACATGAGCTGAGTCTTGGGGCTCTGGGGAGGAGGAGGAGAGAAGGAGGTGGAGCCGGTACTGATCTTACCTAGAGAGAGAGAGACATAGGGGGACAGAGAGAGAGAGACAGAGAGAGAGAGAGAGAGAGAGACAGGGGGACAGAGAGAGACATAGGGGGACAGAGAGAGACAGGGGGACAGAGAGAGAGAGACATAGGGGGACAGAGAGAGAGACAGAGAGAGACAGGGGGACAGAGAGAGAGAGAGAGAGAGACAGAGAGAGAGAGAGACAGGGGGACAGAGAGAGAGACAGAGAGAGAGAGAGGGGAGAGAGAGAGACAGAGAGAGAGACATAGAGGGGAGCGAGAGACCGAGAGAGAGACATAGGGTGACAAAGAGAGAGAGACATAGGGGGGAGAGAGAGAGCGAGAGAGGTAAAATAATGAGGAATAAAACCATTTTGATCGACAACTCAACTCGATACAAAGTCACTGTGCCGGGCCAGAAAGCATCACCGCACCCACATGTGCGCAAATACACAAAACACACACACACACACACACACACACACACACAGACAAACAAAATAACCCAGACACAAACAAAGGAGCCCACACCAACACAAGAGCGCACACAGCGGTGATACCTGGCTCCAGGCACCAGCAGCACTGGGGTGGGGGCCGTGGGTGAGGGCTCCACTCTAGCAGTGGGCCCTCCGCCTCCCTAACATCTACTCCTTCTGCTCCTCCTGCTCTGTCCCGCCTCCCTAGGGGCCCATACTCACCCCCCTCTGGGGGGGGGGACACACACCCAAAGAGGAGCAGGTGAGACCGGGTCCAAGGGCACATTGTGCACGCGCATAGACACACACACACACACACACTCGGACACACACGCACACAAGCACACGTGCACACACACATGCGCATCCACAGCCCTGATGAATGTGTAACATGGTAACTGTTCCGTTATTGGTTGTACAGGTTGTGCGGTGTGTCTGTTTTGCGGTGTGTGTGTGTGTGTGTGTGTGTGTGTGTGTGTGTGTGTGTGTGTGTGTGTGTGTGTGTGTGTGTGTGTGTGTGTGTGTGTGTGTGTGTGTGTGTGTGTGTGTGTGTGTACTCAGGAAGAGGTGCGGATCTGAAGCTCATCATACAGGAACAGGAGCCCAGTGTGAGGAGGTGAACAATGGAGGAGGGAACCGTACACTTCTGCAGAAGTGTTTCAGGTGCTGTTTGTCATGTGTCTGAATCTACACACTGCTTCACTGTGTTCACATAGGTCTGTATAGCTGCTGGTTTACAACTATGTGTAAGTCTATATATGTGTGTCTGTTTACGCGCGCGTGCGCGTGCGTGCTTGCGTGCGTGCGTGCGTGCGTGCGTGTGTTTACGTGTGTGTAGGTCTTTGTATTTGTGTGTCTTGACGTGTGTGCGTGCTGGTCTTGAATGTGAGTGTACGTCCACGGTATCATACTGGTCTTAAATGTGTGTGTGTGTGTGTGTGTGTGTGTGTGTGTGTGTATGTCTGTTTGTGTGTGTGTGCTGGTCTTTAATGAGAGTGTGCGTGCACGGTACCGTACTGGTCTTTGATGTGTGTGTCCGTGCCTGCGTGTGTGTGGGTGAGTGGTGGTCTTTAAAGTGTGTGCGTGTGCCAGCGTGTGAGTGTGTGTGTGCGTGGTGGTCTTTAATGAGAGTTTGTGTGGGCGGTACCGTGCTGGTCTTTACCATGTGTTTCGTGCCTGCGTGTGTGTGCGTGCTGGTCTTTAATGAGAGTGTGTGCGGGCGGTACCGTGCTGGGGCGACCCCTGGGCGGCACTGGGCCCCTGCTGGTCTCTGACGACGCCTTTCAGCAACTCCACGTTGACCTTGAACTCGTCCAGCAGAGAGCGAGCCCAGCCTTCCCTCGCCTTGGTGGCCTCAGAGTAGTGCATCCAGTGGAGACAGCTGTCACCTGAGGGGGGGGACAGAGACAAAAGATAGGGAGTCAGAGACACCTATCTACAGTAGAGGTTAGCTCTACATGTATATGTAGAGGTAGAGGAGGGTCTAACATGGGGTAGAGGTTAGCTCTACATGTCTATGTAGAGGAGGGTCTAACATGGGGTAGAGGTTAGCTCTACATGTCTATGTTGAGGTAGAGGAGGGTCTAACATGGGGTAGAGGTTAGCTCTACATGTCTATGTTGAGGTAGAGGAGGGTCTAGCATGGGGTAGAGGTTAGCTCTACATGTCTATGTTGAGGTAGAGGAGGGTCTAACATGGGGTAGAGGTTAGCTCTACATGTCTATGCCTATGTAGAGGTGGAGGTGAGGGTACCTGCTCGGTGGAGGGGGTAGTAATCCAGGGTGATGAGGCTGAAGGACAGCTGCATCGCTCCACCCGTGAGCCGCTTGTTGCTCACTTTACGCACGCACACACACACACACACACACACACACACACACACACACACACACACACACACACACACACACACACACACACACACACACACACACACACACACACACACACACACACACACACACACACACGATTAGTGATTTATTGATTTGTGTGCAGATAAAACGTCTACATGCGGAACAGACTTTGTTTTGGTTGAGGTGAGACTTTGTGTTGACTTCAGACCGTTTATCTAAAGTCTGATAGCAGACAGATTTCAAATGTTATTTGTAAGCACGCAATTGGCTGACAGCGAACATAAACTCAGCCTGAACTACGAGCTGCAACATCCTTTATGGACGTTCTTAGAAAAGGTGCCTGTACTAGATTCTAATCCACAGCTTGAGGCAGAACTTTTGCAGAGTAGGACAGCAGGAGACCAGTGAGGAGATGTGTTGCGGTAAGAAGCACCGACAGGAAGTGGTGTTTTAGGCAGCATGTCGCCTGAACGACACTCAGGCCTGTCTCTCCGTGTTCCCCCACCCCGTGTTACTATCACCGTTACTGTGAAAAGAAAACGAGCTGTGCAAACCCAGCTCACGACACTATTTCAACAACCCCTGTCTGGGAATTCAGAACGGGCAAATGCCATAACCAAGTCTATCAGTGTTTTTCATTGCTGCTGATCTACGGCCATTCTCCGTTGTTGACAAACAAACTTTTTTATTAATTTTCCCCTTAACTATGAACCACCGTACCGTGACTCCAAAACCAAGGTACGTACCGAACCGTGACTTTTGAGTACCGTTACACCACTAGTGTGTGTGTGTGTGTGTGTGTGTGTGTGTGTGTGTGTGTGTGTGTGTGTGTGTGTGTGTGTGTGTGTGTGTGTGTGTGTGTGTGTGTGTGTGTGTGTGTGTGTGTGTGTGTGTGTGTGTGTGTGCCCGGGGAGTGGGTGTCGTCCCAGACGTGCCGGTCAGGGTGTGTGTGTGTGTTTGTTTGTGCGTCGCTGACCTTTGTCCGGGGAGTGGGTGTCGTCACAGATGTGCAGGTCCAGGTGTGTGATCTGCAGGTGGTGGGACGTCTCACACACGTCGTAGGCGCTGAACAGCCGCGCCATGCTCGCCGTCTGGTCCGCCGCGGCCGAGGACGCCGCCGTCCGCACCTGCTGGGTGGGGGGCGGAGACGACCCCTTCACACACACACACACACACACACACACACACACACACACACACACACACACACAGGCACAGACGCGAACACACACACACACACACACACACACACACACACAGGCAGGCACACACACACACACACACGCACGCGCGCGCACGCACGCACGCAGGCACACACACACACACACACACACACGAACACACACACTTTAAATCTGAGCATTTAAAAGCAGTTGCATTGCTTATTTCTGAAAGTTATATGCACTAACAGTATTCCTGTGCTTTCTAGGGTTTATCTTCATTGCAGAATGCACTCACTGTGAGTCGACCTTGGACAACAGTGCTGCTACATAAATGTAATGTGTTGAGCAACTTATGGGGCGCAACCCACAGTTTGAAAGCAACTGATGTACAGCAATGTTCATCAAGTGTAAACTCGCGATGAATCACATTACGTGCAGTACCACATCCTAGCCAGCAGGGGGCCTTTGAGAAGTAGTGAGCGGTGGAAAGAGAGTCCCCTGTGTATGTGGGCGCTACGTGTGAAATACACCCAGAGCCGAGAGAGGGGGAGACAGAGAGACAGAGGAGGAGGGAGGGAGACAGAGGGGAGGGAGAGAGAGAGACGGAGACGTGGCAGAGGGGAAGTGGAGCAGGGAAACATGCAGAGAGGCAGACCATATATTTTCCACCCACTGACTTCCAGACCATGACACAGTCGGCCCGACACTGTGATGGGAACACAGGGGCTTAGAGAGAGAGAGAGAGAGAGAGAGAGAGAGAGAGAGAGAGAGAGAGAGAGAGAGAGAGAGAGAGAGAGAGAGAGAGAGAGAGAGAGAGAGAGAGAGAGAGAGAAAAAGAGAAACAAAGACAGAGAGAGAGAGAGAGACAGAGAGACAGAGAGAGAGAGAGGGAGAGAGAGAGAGAGAGAGAGAGAGAGAGGCTAAAGAGAAGGGAGGGAGGAGGGAGAGACAGAGAGAGGGTCGAGACAGTGAGAGATGGTTGAGAGGAGGGAGAGACAGTGGGAGAGGGTAGTGAAGAGGGAGACACAGTGGGAGAGGGTGGAGAAGAGGGAGAGAAACAGAGGGTAAAGAGGAGGGAGAGACGGTAGGAAGGGAGTACACAGTGTGGTCGTTATTTGAGAGAGAAAAGGGTTTTACACCCGCGGGTTCTCTGTGTGGCGTTACATTTGTTACACATGCTTTAAATATCATCTACCTCAGCGCTTTTATGCCAGTCTTTGTGAAATTCACTTTTTTCAGCAAGTCAAATCTGCATGATATAACAGCAGGGCTGCAGCGCGCTGAACCAAAGCCCAGACCAGAAGTCTGCCTCCTGTCATCTGCAAGCTGGGCCAACACAGAAAACAAGGCTATGCTGACGCTAAGCCAGCAGCCCTGTTGGCTCTGACTGACAGGCCTGTGAAGCCCTCCTGCGCTCACACCTCATGTCTGCACTACAAACATATGAATGAATACACACATGTACAAGAGTTGTGATGTGCACCTATATACAAGTGTCAGTGTATGCAGACACACGTATATATATCAGTGTGTGTATGCATGCACATGTATGCTGTGTGTGTTTCTGTGTGCTCTTGTGCGTATGCGTGTGTCTGTGCGTGTGTTTGTGTGTGTGTGTGCATTTTCCTACCTGCTCCTCACTGGCCATGCTCTTGTGTCTGTGTGTCTGTGTGTCTGTGTGTGTGTGTCTGTGTGTCTGTGTGTCTATGCGTGTATTGGTGTGCGTGTTGCTACCTGCTCCTCACTGGCCATGCTCTTCCTCTGCTGGGCCGATCGCTCCATGGCCTCGCTAAGCGACTTGGCGTACTGGACCATGGCCTTGAGCTGGGAGTCGGTCAGCACCCACAGCAGGTCGTCCAGGATCAGCACCAGCTTGGAGGCCACCACGTAGCAGTCCTTCATCTGGACCACGGGGGGTAGACGGTCAATAGACCACAGGGAGGGTTAGACAGTCAATAGACCACAGGGAGGGTTAGACAGTCAACAGACCACAGGGAGAGTTAGACAGTCAATAGAACCCAAGGAGGGTAAGACAGTAAATAGACCACAAGGAGGGTTAGACAGTCAATAGACCAAAAGGAGGGTAAGAGAGTCAACAGACCATGAGGAGGGTTAGACAGTCAACAGACCATAAGGAGAGTTAGACAGTCAATAGACAAGAAGGAGGGTTAGACAGTCAATAGACAAAAGGAGGGTAAGACAGTCAACAGATCACAAGGTGGGTTAGACAGTCAATTATCAAGTATATTACTGGTCTACAAAGCCAACGCGTGGATGGAAGAGGGTTTGTAGACAAAACAATGGTTGCCATGGCGTACTGTAGGATCCTGATAAGGACTGAAACTGGCCCTGCCTGAGGCATTTGTGTGCTCACACCACTCTCCTAATCACATGTGTATATCCACCCTTAATCCCACTTTTAGTCTCCAAGGGCTACGCAGGCCCAGAGTACCGGACAACACCCTGAGCTCTGAAACACAACAGATACCCAAACACAGAGGAAGAACAACTAGAAGGCACACTGCTGTTTTAAAAAAGTAGCAGAGTGCTGCTTTTTCGTCTGTAACATGACGTCACAGGTCCAATTTGTCCTTTTTTTTTTTTTTTTTTACAAGTTTGCGGAAACCGAGTTGTGGTCGCACAACGCAGTCTTCTTCATAACAGGCGGATGAAGCAGCACTCGACAGGAAGCGCCGTGCGATTCCCCTCTGAACTCGCTGTTGGCTCGTTTAACCACTCACAGGGAGGGCTGTCGACCTGAGACAACCCCCCACTACACTAGATCCATGATGGAGGGCGAGCCCCTCACTGAGTCCATCAGCCTCTTATAAACCTGGTTCGGAGGGTTGTGTGGGTTGACCAATGAGGGACGGGCATAGAGCTTCATGAGAGCCAAGGCTCCATCCTAGCTTGCTTGCACATGCGTGTGTCTGTGCGTGTGTGCGTGCGTGCGTGCGTGCGTACTGACCCGTCTCTTGAGGGTCACCCTGATCTTGGACTGGTTGGTGATGAGCCTGATGGGCGCGCTCAGCATCTCGTGCTCGGCGCTCTGGATGGCGTCCGCCTCGATGCGGATCATCTGCCAGCTGATCTCCTTGAAGGTCAGGATCTGGGGGACAGACGCTCTTTAGGTCCAGCAGGGTACACACTGCTCCGTTCATGGACCGAAGACCTCTTCCATGGAGGGTCCCTCTGAAAGGTGGCGCTGAGTAACATCTGGTGTGTGTTGTGTTGTGTGAGGGGGGGCTGTGTTGTGTTGTGTGAGGGGGGGCTGTGTTGTGCTGTGTGAGGGGGGGCTGTGTTGTGTTTTGTGAGGGGGGCTGTGTTGTGTTTTGTGACCTCTGACCTCGCCCCGCTGGGGGTCGGTGATGCGGGTGAAGCGCAGGTCGCTCAGGCTCCAGGAGGTGTTGACGCTGTACACCTGCAGCTGGGACAGCTCGAAGGAGGCGTTGAAGGCCTTGGCGCTGATCCGCACCACGATGGAGTTGATGGACAGAGACATGCCCTCCACCACCTTCTCCGCAAAGCCGTACTCACTAGGGGGGGAAGGGAGAGAGGTTCACCACACATCCATACATCCCCTTACAGACCTTTCACCCCCTCCTCACTAAGGGGGAAGGGGGAGAGGTTCACCACACATCCCCTTACAGACCTCTCTCCCCCTCCTCACTAAGGGGGAAGGGAGAGAGGTTCACCACACATCACCTTACAGACCTCTCTCCCCCTCCTCACTAAGGGGGGAGGGAGAGAGGTTCACCACACATACAGACCTTTCACCCCCTCCTCACTAAGGGGGAAGGGGGAGAGGTTCACCACACATCACCTTACAGACCTCCCTCCCCCTCCTCACTAAGGGGGAAGGGGGAGAGGTTCCCCACACATCACCTGACAGACCTCCCTCCCCCTCCTCACTAAAGGGGGAAGATGTTCATAAAGGGTGTGATCGATGACGACCGCTTAAGTTTAGATTGTCAATATAAGCACCCTATGTCAATAAAGCTCTTTGAATTTATTTGAGAGAGACAGACCAGGGAGACACAGACAAACCAGGGAGAGAAAGACAAACAGAAAGCGATCTTTTGGTATTTTTAATAGATGTTATTTTTATCTTTGAGACATTTTTTTATTTCTTTAACGATGTTAATGTTTATTTTCAATGCCAAAAAAAGTTTTTTTTCAATTTGATTCAACAGAGAGATTGAGAGAGAGCCACAGACTGACAGATAGACAGAGACAGACCGGAAAGAGACACAGACACACAGACAGGGACAAGACACAGACAAACAGTCAGACAGACAGGCAGGCCGACAGTCCAATAGACCGATATAGAGAGAGACAGATATCAACCTCAAACCAAGAGTTTATCCGTTTTTCTTGTTGAATCTGCCCATTAGACATGTCCAAGGCTCACCTCTGTCCGGAGGCGGTTGCTATGGGCGATGGTCCGTTGGGTGGGCGTGGCTCATCGCAGGTACTCATCTCCATCACCACCTTGTCCAGAGTCTAGACGCCACGGGAGAGTGTCACAGTAACGTTAGGTTGGCATGGGTGGAACACCCTCAGGTGAACTATCTATCTCTGAGTCACTGAGCTCCTGCCCAGCTCCTGTGAGGCAGCGACCGCTATCAGAAACCAACAACTCAATCGACATAATACTATACAGAAGAACCAGCCCTTTGGCAAACAACTGCATCCACCTTTTCACTGTTCAAACACGGGCAGCACGGTATTGCGTTTGATCCGTATCGCCGAAAACACAACAGCCATCCGCCCTGTCAATGCATCCGATACAGATGACAATAACTAAGTGTTACCCTGAGGAATGAATGCAATGTCTGCCCCAGACACGGTATAGGTGCTATCGCTTTCTGTTTTGCTCGCCGTTATCGCGCCCTACTTTCTCATTATCGCCTTTCTTTTGAGGAGGGAAGGCGGTGGTGTTGGACGTGGTCTTACGCAACAGCGAGAAGCGGGGATAAATACGAGCTGCACTCGGGCCGGGAGACGAGAGCAAAGCAAGGAACTGGGAGAGCACACTGGAACCAGTCCGCTGAAGACCACAACCGAGACCCAGACGAAGACCAGACCACGACCCACCCGAAGACTAAACTAAAAACGCATCCACCTCAAGGCCAGACCAAGGAGCCCGTGACCACAGCGACCCGAGGAGAAGACCCAACGGACGTCCGGCAGAGAACCATGGAGCGCGCCTTCCTCCTCCTGGCGGTGGTCGTCGCCGGCGGCCTGTGCCATGAAAACAACACGTCCTGGGGCCGCGGCGCCAGCCTGGCCGTCTGCCAGCCCGACAGCTGCGCCCTGATCAGCGAGCTGTCCGCCCTGCGCGAGCGGATGGACAGCGTGGTGCGCGTGCAGGACGACCTGCTGGACACCGTGCGCACGCTGGTGAAGGAGGCGGCCGCCAGCCACGCCCAGCAGGGGGTCAGCAGCCGCGAGACGCTGGAGCTCCGCAAGCTGAACCAGGAGCAGGGCCAGGAGCTCAAGACCATGCGGGCCAGCATGCCGTCGGCGGCGCCCCGCGTGGCCTTCTCGGCGGCGCTGGGCGACTCGGTCGGCCCCTTCGACCACGACACCACGCTCAAGTACCAGCGCATCCTCTCCAACATGGGCAGCGGCTACAACCCGGCCACGGGCTCCTTCACCGCCACGGTGCGCGGCGTGTACTACTTCAGCTACACCATGTACAACAACAACTCGGGCCAGCCCAGCTCGGTGGTGTCCATGATGATGAACAGCCAGAGGATGGTGTCCACCTGGGACACCGAGGGCGACGACAGCCACGACAGCGCCACCAACGCCGCCGTGGTGCAGCTGGAAGCCGGCGACAGCGTCTACATCCTGCTGTACGCCAACCGCATGCTCTACGACGACGGCTACTACTACAACACCTTCAGCGGCTTCTTGCTCTTCCCCATGTGAGGCCCCGGCGGCCGTCTGGTGAGGTTTGAGGGCGGGGCCAGTGGGATTGGCAGGACTTGATGGTGATTGGTTGAAAGCAGGGGTTGGCTGGATTCGATTGTTGTTTTGACAGAAATATATATTTTTATAGATTTGCAAATGATAATTTTCCTGCCTCTTCCTGATCCTTTAATACAAATAAAATAATATCTAATATATGACATTACCACTGTGTGATGGTGTGAGTTCTTTACAGAGAGAGAGAGAGAGTGAGAGAGTGAGAGAGCGAGAGAGCAAGAGAGCGAGAGAGAGAGAGAGACACACAGAGAGTGAGAGAGTGAGAGAGCGAGAGAGCAAGAGAGCGAGAGAGAGAGAGAGACACACACAGACAGACAGACAGACAGCCATATAGACAGCCAGCTTACCAGCGAGATGGGGTGGGTCTTGAGTTTGGTCCATGGTATCTGTCAGAGACCACAGAAAAGGAAAGACACATTCAGCCACTGTCGTTTTTTAAACCAATCTTACACAGATGGACGGGCCATTATAACCACCTCTACAGACTGAGTCGCTTCATCAGTTAACAAGGTAAACATCATGTGGTCGACCACAGCAGATAGGAGCATCTTATTATTAACACAGACATGAACGTGTTCTGGTGTTTGCACCTTTAGGTTGTCATTAGTCAAACAAGCAAGATGTTTTAGTTTGTATTTTGAGACACCTAAAGAACTGTTAAACAGCGTAATTCTCATCACTGTCATTTTAGAACATTGAAAACAGAAGAGGCGAGTCTTTTGGGGTTTTAGCTGATTAGATCAGATGTATTTTAAACAGAATGGCAGCAACAGACCTCCTAGAGCTCACACCCACAGTAACACATACAAACATACACACACACAAACAGACATACATACACACAAACAAACATACAGACCCACAGAGAGAAGAACACGCCATCTCAGGATGTGCTACTGCACTCAGTTATTACTGGTGGTGGTGAGACAGGTGATTGTGAGACAAGTGGTGGTGTATGCAGCTCTGCTCACTGGACTTGACTTCTTAACTGCTTGGTATAAATCGCTGCGTAAGATGTTTTACATCCATCCCATAAATAACAATGACGAAATGTTGTGTTCAAATTTATTTGGGCCGATAATTATAAGTGTTGTACGTTGTAGTTCTGCTGAGCTGGGCAATGCCACTGCAATCGGGATAAAAAAAATAACACACACACAGTCACCACCACACACCAAGGGTGTGTTTGTGTTGACCAAAGTTGTGGTCATCTGGCATTGAGTTAGGAAATGAGTGAAAGTGAGGTGTGTGTGAGTGGATTGTGAGTGCATGAGTAATGTAATTGTATTTGACAGGTAATGTTTTTCATGTAAACACATTAAAGACGTGCTACAAGCGGCTGAACTCTTGATCTTCCTCATGTGGCCTGTAGCCAGACTCTAATCCACACTGCTGTTGAATCTCGGAGGTCATTCCTCATCTCTCTGAAGGTCATAAGTGTACATTTTAGGACATAAACACATCAAGTAGGCTTCATCTCATTATTAATGTTCAAATCTCACCGATAAAACCCTAGGAGTGAGAGAGTGAATGAGTGAGTGAGTGACAGAGCTAGGGGTGTGTGTGTGTGCGCGCGTGTGTGTGTGTGTGTGTGTGTGTGTGTGTGTGTGTGTGTGTGTGTGTGTGTGTGTGTGTGTGTGTGTGTGTGTGTGTGTGTGTGTGTGTGTGTGTGTGTGTGTGTGTGTGTGTGTGTGTGTGTGTGTGTGTGTGTGTGTGTGTGTGTGTTTGAGATCTAGGTGTGTGTGTGTGTGTTACCCTGATGGTGGCCTTGTTGCAGCCCACCCGGTTGATGGCCAGCCAGGTGGGCAGGTCCAGCAGGCTCTGCAGCACCTCCTCATCCAGCTCCAGGTTGGTCAGCTGCCCCTCCCCCTTCAGCGTGCTCAGGTTGATCTTGTCTGGGGACAGGTTCTTAGCAAACCTACCGACACACACACACACACACACACACACACACACACACACACACACACACACACACACACACACACACACACACACACACACACACACACACACACACACACACACACACACACACACCATTAGAGGGGTCTGGAGACACACAGACACACACCTTTAGGGGTAGTCTGGATAGATTACATATTTTTAGATACAGAAGCGACCGTCAACTGGTTGATAAAGATGTGCTGGAATTCATGGGGGTGGGAGGAGGGAGTTAAAGGCTGGGGTTGGGATGCAAACCGTGTTACAAGACCATGCAGAACAAACAGTGTGTGTGTGTGTGTGTGTGTGTGTGTGTGTGTGTGTGTGTGTGTGTGTGTGTGTGTGTGTGTGTGTGTGTGTGTGTGTGTGTGTGTGTGTGTGTGTGTGTGTGTGTGTGTGTGTGTGTGTGTGTGTGTGTGTGCGCGTGTGGGGGTCAGGGTCTGGTTGATTATTTAGTTAATTGTTAGCAGAGATTTCTCATACCTCCAAATTCCTTGCCATACTAGAGCATCTCTACAGAGGGCAATGTTATAAACACACTATTATTAGTAGAACTGCTTTGGGAATCTAGATTTTGTCATTGTCATTTTGATAGTTCATCTTATACAACATTTTCGCCCCATAGCTTCAGAAAATGTAACATTGTGTCATTTATTTTTCAGTTGAGTTGCTCAAACAAAGTCAGTCCACTTGGCTGCACCATTGGCTGTGGTGACTTGTGATTGTTGTGTGCCAATAACCATAGAACACACACACACACACACACACACACACACACACACACACACACACACACACACACACACACACACACACACACACACACACACACACACACACACACACACACACACACACACACACACACACACACACACAAAAGATGAGCGAACATTCTAGCTCATGGGAGTATACAGTATACATTAATTAGAGGCCAAATTACGTTTTAAATCATTGAAGGTTATTCATTAACACATCAGTTGTCAACATGGACTTAAACCTTACAATCAAAACACTTAAACCATTAGTATGTCACGATGACATCATTATATACCGTTTCTAAGAAGCGCACACACACAAACACACAGGGGGGGGGGCAAGTGTGTGCCCTAGCCTTGTGACCAGTTAAATATTCATCCCACTCCACCGATCAAATATCCACCCTGCGAGCCAGCAACACATCGTCATCTCGCTCCCTCTCTCTCCTCTCAACCCTGACGTCACTCACTAACCCTGCTGAAGACCACGCTGCAGAACCAGAGGCCTGAAGAGACCAGAGGAGACTTACAGAGACGGCGTGAGATGGACCAACGCAGAGAGAGAGAGACAAACCAAGAAGTAGTCAGCCTCCGAGAGGGAGAGAGTCAGAGAGAGGAGGAAGTGTTGCTTTCTGTGGTGCAGGAATATTTCACTTTTCTAAATCAGGAGCAACGCGGAGGGGGGCTGGGCCATTACAACATGTTACTCTCCTAGAGGCTCTCACCAACACCGACTAACCAACAGTGTAGCCATCCGCCCCTCATCCCCGTCCCAGCTGCCCGCGCTAGGAGGGGGTTTCGGGGAAGCAGAGAGCACGGAGCTCAGAAAGGAGACGATTTGGAATGGAACACTTCCTAAAAGGCATCTAGTGTGCTCGGAGAGTGCACTAGATGTCCTTTAGGAAGTGTTCTAATAAAACAAAAATGCAACCAAACCAAACCCCCCCCCTGGCTTCCTGAAAGCGGCCCCTTGCAGAAACAAGATAAGAGCGGAGACGTGAATCAGCTCCACAGAGAATACTCGTTTCTTGGAGTGGATTAATAACAGCTTTAAACTGAAGGGCTGTCCCACATCAAAGTAAACGTAATGACCCAGTGGTCAGCACTGTCAGCCATGATCCTCTTCCGTTGTGGAGACCTGTAAAGACCAACTGACTGTCTCAAGGCCCTGCTCACCCTGATGGGTTCAAAGCCCTGCTCAACCTGATGGGGTCAAGGCCCTGGTCACCCTGATGGGTTCAAGGCCCTGCTCACCCTGATGGGGTCAAGGCCCTGCTCACCCTGATGGGTTCAAGGCCCTGCTCACCCTGATGGGGTCAAGGCCCTGCTCACCCTGATGGGGTCAAGGCCCTGCTAAACCTGATGTGGTCAAGTCCTGATGGCGTCAAGTCCTCCTCTTCCATCCCTCTCACAGCAGGGTAAAAAAACCTTACTCCAGACAAAGAGAGCTAAAGGGTAAGACCACTCACTTCTGCGGGGACAGTTATGGCCGATGGACGGCCGTTTTTAACTGGATGAGGGGAGCAGGGTACTAGTGGATCACCAGGTTATTGAGTCAGAGACCTGGAGGTTCTGGTTTTGAGTCCAGGTAGCCGAGGCTCACGTCAAGGCTGCTCCTTGATTGAGTGTAGGCTGTCTGAGTTAACGAGGAAGGTGCTTTGGAGGAATGGATCTGATTAACATAATTCAGCCGTAAAATGAAGGACATTTCTGAATGGTGTGTGAGTGATCTGCTAGCATGAGCAGAACCCACAGGGGCTGATTGGACAAAATAGAGACAATACACCTGGTAGCCACCAAGCTGTTGAACAACGATGTCACTTCCTCTCAACCCCTCGTCCCGGTCCTCTCAACTGGTCTGTCCAACACACACAGAGAGCCCATAAACTCTGTTCCCCTACGCCTGCTTGATCACAATCAAAGACTGGATCTGGACTGAGTCATTAAGCAGTAAAAACAGTGGAACCAACAGACCCTGGACCCTTTAGCAATAATAAGGGTGTGATGCTACACGTATTCATCCTGCAGCGTTTCCGTACAGGACTTTGGGTCGTTACAGATGTTTTCCGATACGAGAGGAAACAGCAGGTTTTGGGAACACAGGCTACCTCAAATCCCACACCGACAAACTAGATCCAGCAAATTCTGAGGTTGTGTTTCGTTTGCAACATGTCCAACAAGTTGACCCATCTGAAACCGCCCGACATGATTATCACCGCCAGCCGATGTGGACAAAGTGTTTACACATGAAGAGACAGGTGTGCGTTCTGCTTGGTGCTGGGCTGTCATCTCTCAGGGAGTTCTTCACTGAACGCTGCTTGTGTTGTTCTGAATCAGAGCAGCTGGTTGTCCTCATCTGAACAGCAGGATCCTTCACTGGATGTGCTGCAGGATGTGAGCTCTCTGTGATTCTGTGTTCATTAGTTCTGATGTGGATGACATGGGAAAGACTTTCAGTTTTGCTGAGACATGAACATTTTCCCTGGTGTGTTTTATTACGTTTTTTTTAATTTTGGGCTCAAAGTCAATTTCCTAAGAAAAGGTGAGACAATATCTTAGCAGGCCTACAAGCTAGAGCTGTTAATGGTGAACTTTAAACGATGTGGAAAGGCAATTTAATTAATTTTAATTAAAACTAATGTAAACTATTTGTGGTGCTGAAAATTGACCCGACTTTCAAACCCAAGTTGTGTACCTAACGGTGTTGTGAAGTCAAACCAAGGTGTGTACCTAACGGTGAAGTCAAACCAAGTTGTGTACCTAACGGTGAAGTCAAACCAAGGTGTGTACCTAACGGTGAAGTCAAACCAAGTTGTGTACCTAACGGTGAAGTCAAACCAAGGTGTGTACCTAACGGTGAAGTCAAACCAAGTTGTGTGCATAGCGGTGAAGTCAAACCAACGTGTGCAATGATTCTCAAGGCCCTGGTGGGAGGTCATGAGGTCAACTCCCCCAGTATGTCATGTGACGATCATAAAAAGGCAGTGAGGCATTGTGTCCATCGTCTGCACCTCCTTTTACTTTCCAATTACTTTTGTGTTCCAGTTTTAGAGATCGGGTTTGGTTCAAGAACAGACAGCGTTCTCAAGAGGGGGAAATAATCCTGATCGTTTTATTTTTAAAGTATGGTGGGACGGGCTAAAAAACGAAATTCTTGCAAAAAAAAACACAGAATTCATTATTCAATGAATTGCTGTGATTTCAATGTCAAGAGATATAGAACCATTTTTACACCAGACTTGCATGCAACAAACACAAACACATGCAGAAGTGTTGTGCGTGCGGTCTAAACACACAATGTGTTGAAGTGAAGCAAGCTTGAATCTACGCCAAAAAGGAACAGAGGCACTGGAATATTTATGAGGACGGAGCTTAGAAAGGTTAGGAACACACACACACACACACACACACACACACACACACACACACACACACACACACACACACACACACACACACACACACACACACACACACACACACACACACACACACACACACACACACACGTTTGATTCCAATGCAAGTTAGGAACATTACATTACATTGACTGATAGACCTACACTACACTACAATGATATTCTTAACAGGCTCCTCCTCCCATCTCCACTAGCCAATCGGAGAGAGGCCAGTTCTGCTCACAGCTGGGCTCAGATAGCTCCTGGTATATAAGAGAGGCTTTATTCAGAGCAACAGAGGGTCGTTAGTGCTGCTGCGTTCAACCAATGAAAGGAGTCACCGGTGCTGCATTCAACCAATGAAAGGGCGTCGACGGAGTCACCGGTGTCGTCTTCAACCAATGAAAAGAAAGCAACTGAGTCATCCTCTGACTGCACAGAGAAGGGGCCAACATGCTGCTGATGCCTCGTGTCGTACAGGAATGGGACTCATGACACCAAACATCCCACCGCCGTCCCATTCAGCTGTAGAGATCCACAGCCTTAATCAATAGCTGCAGTAATAGCATCTCCATCAATCACACAGCATCCATTCTCTCTCTGAATGAACATCAGCTCAGTAAGTCCCTCCCCAAGGCCTTGGATCAGCGGAGCGTCTAGCTGCTGCTGGTCATTCATCTGTGTGCTTCAGGTTTTGGTCCTGTCCATCTCCACCCTGGTTTATCTTGAGAAGACCCCACAGGTCCTATCAAACCTGTGATGATGCAGTCAGATGTACCCATCACCCTAGCTCCACCTCCACCAAGGTGATCCGCGCTGACCTCAACCCTGGTGTCCTTCTGACCTCGACCCTGGTGACCTGCTGACCTCGACCCATGGTGACCTGCTGACCGCCAGGCAGATCGTGATCAGACATAAAACTGACTCAGAGTAAAGATTGAACCAAGGAATTTTGAAATGTTACATTCCAACAATGTAGAGAGGAAGAGGTCTCAGCTTTGAGGTCCAGACTGCTTGTGTGATGAAGAGCTTGGCCAGGTTGATTAAGAGCTAGCCTAGCGTGATGTGTGGTAGTTAGCTGTAGAGGAAGCAGCTGTTTGTGGACCTAACCCCAACCCCACACCGTCTGCCACTTAAACAGAGCGCTGTCCAATTAATGTGTCCATCTACATAATAAACTATACACCTACTGATCAGCAAGCTCCCCTCGGCCCTTCGGATGGAACTATACACCTATGGGTTAGTAAGTTTCCCTGGGCCCTAGGGATGGCACTACACACCTTCTGGTTAGTAAGCTCCCCTGTAGCTAGGGATAGAACTACAAACCTACTGGCTGTTAAGCTCCCCTGGACCCTAGGGATGGAACATGTTCCACCATGTTCCTTCTCCATGTTCCTCTATGACCTCCTTGACCTCCAGTGTTGACATACCAAACATGGCTGCCCGCTCCAGCTCAGCCCATATGCTGCTTTACTGCAACACTGTTCTCCATCAACACTGTCTCAATTTAACAATGTTGGACCCTGAAGAAGCAAACCCCTCTCTGGCTATCGGTGTTCTACTCCTGGGTGGAAAGGACAGTTTGATCCCCCATATCTGCAGGGAACCTGAAGGCCTGTTCACCTCGACGCTGAACCTCCACCTGCTCTGCAGGACATGGATCTGAACCCATTGAGGTCAAAGGTCATGAAATGCGGCCTAATAAACCGATAATGGTCGACCGCAGAAGAAAGATGTTGTGGGATCTCTGAAGCACTAACAATGGCCGTGCACCCCGACGACACCTGTTTGTCACCGGCCAGAACCGGCCAGAACCGGCCAGAACCGGCCGAGATTCGTCAGCTGCCACATCAGCCAGCCAATGACTATCAATGAATCAGATCTGATGACACGCTTCTGGTACGCTTCTGGCATATGAGCTCAGCCTCAATAAACCAAATAGGGGACGATATAGATACAAAGCAGTGTTTGTTGACATTATAAATGCATGCTATTAGTTCTGTCTATTCTAATTCTGTGTGCTTAATGCCTAAGGTAGTCATTGTACGAACAATTACAATTCTAGTCTCTTGCAATCAGGAATATATCAAATAATCAGAAATGTTTCTAAAAACATGTCCTGGCTGAAGTGCACTACGCACTCAAAAGCCAACGTTTGTAACTACTGGTCAAAATAATAAAGGCTTAATATGAAACAGGGAACGAGGTAGTACTGCTTTGGTCTGACAGGGAAGAAGGGCATCATAAGGCATAATACTAGAAGAGTCATGTGAGGTTAACCAAATACAACCAAGCTATGTTATGTTATGATCCCATTCTGTGCCATGTGGCGGATGAGAAAGACACCATGCTGGGTTGAGTGTCCAGGATTAGTCCAGTCTGTGAGGACTAACACCAAGGGGAGAGGTTATCCCTCACTAGAGAGTGGTTAGCCCTCACTTGGGGGAGAGGTTAGCCCTCACTTGGGGGAGAGGGTAGCCATCACTTTGGGGAGAGGTTAGCCCTCACTAGAGAGAGATTAGCCCTCGGCCCCTTACTAGAAAGAGATTAGCCCTTACTAGAGAGAGGTTAGCCCTCACTTTGGGGAGAGGTTAGCCCTCACTTTGGGGAGAGGTTAGCCCTCACTTTGGGGAGAGGTTCGCCCTCACTAGAGAGAAGTTAGCCCTCACTAGAGAGAGGTTAGCCCTCACTAGAGAGAGGTTAGCCCTCACTAGAGAGAGGTTAGCCCTCACTGGAGAGAGAGGTTAGCCCTCACTAGGTGGAAGTTAGCAGGTTAGCTCCTGAAGTTAGCAGGTTAGCGCTTGTCTTAAGCTCGTCGATGCGAGAGAAAAACATGAAATATGTACAAGGTGGCCCGTAGCCGACCAGGGCTAAGGGTTTGCCCGGGTTAGGAGATAACCCAGATTAGGAGACAGCCCGTGACAGCCCGGGTGACCTGGGGGGACAGGGTGAACACTGACCTGGAGAGATGCTTCAGGATCTGCTTCTTGATCAGCCCGGCCATGACAGACACTAGAGTTTCAGACTGACAGCTAGCCGCTAGCTGCTAGCTCGATGCTAGCCGTTCTCCACCGGCGGGTTTATTACGACACCTCCACCCTCATCCTCCGGTCCATCTTCATCCTGGTTGCCGTGATGCTCGGGTCTTGAGGAGTTCCTTCGCACGTCAAACGCTAAATAGGCGGAATCCAGGTCCCAAAGAGAGATAGTGAGGTACCTAGCTAGTCCCGGGCATCACTAAGACCGTTAATGTGGAGCTCTGACCGTCAGACGGTACGGACACAACACCTGGCAGCGGGAGGAGCCGTGTCACGGCGAGGGGCGGGGACAGAACGCGGTTGTCTGTGGGCGGGGTCAGAACGTCAAGCTTTGCTGGCGTTGATAGAACGTTAAGATGTGTGGGCGTGGACAGAACGGTAATGTTTGTGGGAGGGGAAAGTACGTCACTCAGGATGTGTGGGCGGGGCTTACATTATATGACAAGTTGTCCGTCTGAAATTCTGAATCACTGGAGGAAGTAGAAAGAAAATAGAAGGATTTTCTTATTCTTATTCATTAGGCCGTCATGTTTAGGCCTAGGTTAGCATAAAAAAAGTCCTTAACATTAAGAAGAAACGCATGCACTGTACAAGACATTGTGTTCAGTAACTTGCCTATGATTTAAATTACGTTTAATTTTCCCTTCTCGTCATTATGAATAGTTAGTTATTCATAAACTGTCCTCTGGCGCCGTCTAGTGTTTAAATCGAGGAAATGTTTCTTCAAACTGTGACACCAATGCACATTCCTGTGCAGGACATTGGTCCAGAGAAGATAGTTCACGTTTCATGCTTGTGGAAAAAGATCGAATGTAAATTGTTGGAGGGCCTCAGTAAATTAGACAGTCAATTAACCGATCATATAAAAACGCAGCTAAACGTTTAAAGTGACCTGTTATTAATTATTATCCTGTTACGATTCATACACAAAGAAAATAGCAAACAATTCCAATATTGAACACAATGTGGACTATTTGATTTAATTAATTAGGGCTCATTGGCTGTTACCATATCAGCAGCAAAACTGAACATTACATTACTTTAATAAACAGATCTCATAATTGACCATAACAGACTACGGACCATGAGATACTGCACTGGGACCATTAGAGACTGTACTGGGACCAGAGACGACAGTCAAACCCTCCCACTCAGACGTTGACTTGAGGAACTTCCCCTAAGATAAGGTACGCCTGCAAAACATAAAAAGAATGATACATTAATAAGATGAGTTAAGAGATAGGCCTACTTATTTGAGAAATAACAGTTAAGAGATAATTATTGGAGAAACTAAGAGTTTTATAAGAGTTAAGAGATAATTACTGGAGAAACGTAAGGGTTTCATAAGAATTAAGAAATACTTATTGGAGGAACAAGGTTTTTTTGATCAGAGTTAATTAATAGCCTACTTATTGGAGGAACGAAGGGGTTTTATACGAGTTGGAGATACTTTTTAGATAACCTTAAGGGTTTTATAAGAGTTAAGAGATACTTATTGGAGAAACTAAGGAGTTTTATAAGAGTTAAGAGATTTTTGGAGTCAAGAGTTACTTAAGGATAAACTAAGGGTTTTGGTAGATCTTAACGTGAGTCACTGTGGAGGCAGAGCCTCAAGGGGCTCCAGCTGACTGATGCCACGTATGAAGGGAGGAGCGACGGAGGAACCGGTTCTATTGGCTCAGGAGCCTTCAGATATCCGAGGAGGGGATGGGATGGAGAACGGTTATAAAACTAAATTAAAAAACTGAAGCGCCACCAGAGGGTCGCCCTGCAGCTGACAGCGGTGTAACATGAACTCTCAGCTCATTTCCATACCACTCTTCCACAGGTTGATGTTAACCCAGAGTTAATCAGATGCATGTACAGAATGTACAACATGTGTGAACATTCTTTCGCCACAGGCGTCTAGGATGATGCACAATCCAGCCCAGAATTAAACATTAAACGCTTTCCTCTCCAAGTGCGACAAACATGATGGGGAGTAAAACGGGACCACTGGCTTCAGGTTACAAACCCGGCCGGGTCAAGCAAACCCCTTTCCTATTTTAACACACGCACACGCACGCACGCACGCACACACACACACACACACACACACACACACACACACACACACACACACACACACACACACACACACACACACACACACACACACACACACACACACACACACACACACACACACACAGACAGACCCAAGCCCCCATTCCAGGGGGATTTGACACACACACACACACACACACACACACACACACACACACACACACACACACACACACACACACACACACACACACACACACACACACACACACACACACACACACACACACACACACACACACACACACACACACACACACACACACCACCCCCTGCCCCTAAACCAGCCCCAGGAAGGCCACGACGCGCTCCCTGATACGCTGAAGGTTCGGGACTATAGGAGGTATCCAGGACGCCTCCAGGACGCTCCTCTATACCCAGCGCCAGTCTGCGACGCGTCACCCCTCCTGAAGACATCTCCACCACTCCTGAACGACATCTCCTCCGAAAACAGAGATGACGGCGAAGAACCGCAACAAGGCGAGCTCCGGGGAAAAGACCACCAATGCTGCTGCTGCTGCTCCTCCGTCGTCTGCCCAGGTCGACGCGTCGACAAAAGTGCAGAAAAGTAGCGATGAGGTCTCAGGAGCCGTGACCACCCCAAAGAGTCCCGGGTCTGGACCCAGCAGCGATGGAGGTGGAGGTGGAGGTTTCCAGGTGCTTCTCTTATTGTTTTCCGTCGCTCTGGTCGCTGGAGGAGGTTTTGCGGCGTTTTATCTCCAACAGGCCCTAGAAGAAGTTCACCAGATCGGTGCCAAGAATCAGGAAACCGCGCTGGAGAACGCAAAGTTACACGGGAGGATGGAAAGCGTTCTTGAACAGGTAGGGGATTCACAACTGGTTATCTTATCCTTGCATCCATTATTTCATATGCGTAAAAACATGCTTCTGCGGGGCCATCGATCACCATGTAACTACAGTGTAACAGGCCATCGAACACCGTGTCCTTACATAAACAGGCTCGACATACCTTCATAAAGCTTTGAAGATGGTCTCCCTGACTCTTAACGTTTTATTACATCATCCATCACTTGAGGCGCTGGGTTAACAGTCCTTATCGCTAATCGTCCCGTTTCTTTGAAGTTGCGTTTTTAAAGAAACTCTGAAGTTACGTTTTTAGGTGAATCATGTAGGACAGAGGAGCTACAACATGCCTCCTTTGTCATCGACCCATTTTTACACCAAAGGGGAAAAAATGGAACATGCAACTGAGATGAATAGTGCACTGAAATGCACCTCAAACCCATCCCTGCCCCAAAGGGCAGGGATGGGTTTGAGGTGCATGAAGCCTGCGTGTTCCCACAGTAACCATCCCTGTTCCTCCTGCTTCAGGTGAATTCGGTGAGGCGGGCGGTGGAAGGGTTGGAGGCCTCGCTGGCCGTGACGCGCTCCGAGCTGGGGGCGGCGGGCGGCCGGCTGCGGCAGGGCGAGGAGGAGAAGCAGCGGCTGGAGGAGGCGCTGCAGCGGCTGCAGAACGACCTCCTGCAGGACCTGTCGGCGGGCATCAGCCAGGTGAAGGAGGCCCGCGAGAGGGACTTCTCCTCCCTGGAGAGCACCGTGGAGACGCGCCTGGCCGAGGTCGGCCAATCCGTGGCCTCCAGCGTGGCCGAGCTGGCCGCCGCGCAGGGCGAGGTGCGGGGGCAGTTGGCCGGCCTCCAGGCCCGCCTGGGCGAGGCCGAGGACCCGGCCGTCCTGAGGGGGGAGCTGGCGGTCGTGGCGGGGGCGGTGGAGGAGCTGGAGGCGGCGAGCCGGGCCTCGGAGGCCGGCGCCGTCTCGCTGGCCGAGCAGATCGGCGGCGTGAGCGCCGAGCTCCAGACCCGCAACGGGGAGGTGGCGTCGCTGGCGCAGGAAGTGGACGCGGTGCGGGCGCTAGTGCAGGACACCGTGGGCAGCCTGAAGGGGATTGTGACGGCGGCGGAGGCCGGGGTGACGGAGCTGCGGGCCGGGTCCGAGGAGCTGGAGGCCGGGCTGGGGCGCGCCCAGGAGGCAGTGGGCCGCCTGCGGGAGGAGGCGCGGGAGCAGACGCTGCAGCGCTCCGTAGACCTGGAGGCGCGGGCCAAGGCGTCGGAGGAGGCGGGGCAGTCCGTGGCCGAGCTCTCCTCCAGGGTGGAGGCGCTGCTCGCCAGCCACGACTCCCACGATAGCGCGCTGGCCGCCCACGGCCAGGCGGCGGAGAAGGCCCGCGCCGGCCTGGCGGAGGAGCTGGAGCAGCTGAGGGCCGGCGTGGAGGAGGTCCGGTCCAGCGCCGCCCAGGGCTCTCTGGTGGGCCTGACGGAGGCGCTGGACGGCAGGCTGTCCACACTGGAGGAGAGCACCAGAGACAGCATCCAGACCCCCCAACGTCTGGAGGAGCTGAGGGCCGTGGTGGTGGCCCTCGAGGGGAAGGCTGCCCGTCTGGAGCAGCACGAGCAGGCCATCTCCACCCTGCAGGATGCTCTGAAGAAGACCACCGCCACCCTGGCCGCCTTGTCCACCAAGAAAATCAAAGCCAAGAAGCCGTAGAACACTAATAAAGCCTTTAATATCAATCTGATGAGCTGATTGTCAAAGCCTCCTGGTTCTCCCGCACATGAAGCACATGAGGTGCTGAATCCCCTGACCCCCCAGCCAAGTTGTCCTGGGGGGGTCCGCGTCCTGGGGGTCAGGGTCCTGGGGTAGCACCCGTTGTCGTCAGGACTGTACCGGAGGGCAGGACCAACAGGACCTGCTGTTTTCTACACCGAAGTGGACTCTCACTGCACTGTATTTTCTACTGTTTTGTTTCTTTTGGACATTCAGTTTTATTATTTACATCCTGTTTTCTTTCCAGTAAATTTCATTTGATACGTCTCGTTTTGGGTCATTAGAACAATGTTTACAAACTGTGTTTGGCTTCTTCTGTTGAACGAAAAATAAAAATGACACTAAATTCTCGGGATGTTCAATCTTCCAAACCTTTTCATTTGGTAGGTCATCGATTCAGAGGTAGAGCGGCAGCTTTAGGGATTTATTAGTGTCAAATTGAAAGGAAGGTCATAGCGTGGTGTGACATCACTCAGCCTCTGGACATTCACTTGATTACTAATACTGTGTTTACAGTCAACCAAGGACAGATACAATGTACTATATGTACTACACATACAATTTACTATATGTACTGTACATACAATGTGTACTATATGTACAGGCATGAAAGTGCAAGTAGGATCCCAGCATAAATGGATCAATCATATTTTCCATTCACCATCTGGATCAACATGGGACCTCATATCCGCTGCAATGTAGGTCAAGTCTCATCAACATACTCTTGTATGCAGGGTTGCATGTTCCACAAGCCACCATCTGTGGTATATCTGGCATGCAGTGTTAGACATTTCACAAGCTATCATCTGTGGTATGCAGGGTTACATGTTCCACAAGCTAATCTGGGCAATGGTGAATCGTGGAGACCTTTATGGACGGGTCAACGCTGTTTATTTAAGCACTCTTTTCTCCCAGTGAGTAGGGTACTGGGGTTAAGGTACTAGGGTTAGGGTACTAGGGTTAAGGTACTAGGATTAAGGTACTAGGGTTAGGGTACTAGAGTTAAGGTTCTAGGGTTAGGGTACTACGGTTAGGGTTAGGGTACTACGGTTAGGGTACTACGGTTAGGGTACTAGGGTTAGGGTACTAGGGTTAGGGTACTAGGGTTAGGGTACTAGGATGAGGGTACTAGGATTAGGGTACTAGAGTTAGGGTACTAGGGTTAGGGTACAGGGTTAGGGTAATAGTGTTCGGGTACAATGGTTAGGGTACTAGAGTTAGGGTACTAGGGTTAGGGTACTAGGGTTAATGTGCTAGGGGTTAAGGAACTAGAGTTAGGGTTCTAGGGTTAGGGCAGCGCTACTCATTGCGCGGCTCACCAAACCTATATTTGCGGCTCGCATGGCAGTAAAAATATATAGTGATATGATCATGCAGTGAATACAGATATTTAAAAAAACAATCAATACAAGAACATATATAACAAAGAACCTGTTAAAAAAAACTAACGTGGCTGCTCTCTTACAAACAATGCCTCTGAATTATTCCAGAAAATAATACTAAACAGCTCACATAGGACACAGTTGAATTAGCCTCTTAATTTTCCTCTCAAAGTGCCCCAGATTGATGCATTTTACATTGAATGGTAAAAAAAATAAATATATTGAAGGGGGGTATTCTATGAACACACTCGTTTTCATTGATATTTTTTACAAATCTTTTTAATAAAAAGTAATAACTTATTCTTTAATGGCTTCCATGTTATGGGATCCAGTGTCTCCACATTATTCCAGAAAATAGCACACTGTCACACTAGTCTTAATTTTCCTCTGAAAGTGCACCAGATTGATGCATTCTAGGTTAAAAGGTACCGAATGTTCTTCCGGGGGAGCATGCCCCCGGATCCCCCTAAGGACTGGGTTCCCTCCACAGTTTCACAACATTCTGTGGGAAACACTGCTTCAGGGATGACACATTAATAAGCAGGCAAACTTGTGTATGACTGGATTGATAGGTTGTGATACTTTGCGGTAAAATTGGCTCTCCTGTTGACTTTGTCCTGTCAGTGCGGCTCTCCTGAAAAAAATAGTGAATACCACTGGGTTAGGGTATCAGGGTTAGGGTACAAGGGTGAGGGTACTAGGGTTAAGGTACTAGGGTGATGGATCAAGAAATGAACACATACCTCCCGAGTAGCCCAGTCTGCCGTGATTGGTCAGCATGTTTGCGGGTGTGTTGGCAAATTCACACCCCGAGAAGTTGAGAAGCTGAGACGAGGTAAACATTGCGGGGAGCTGTGAGGCGGGACTTCTGCACTGCACTGCCCACTACACAGTCTGACGTCACACTGTTATGGAAGTAAAGTTTGTGCGCAAACAAGCTATTTCACCCACTTATTGAGGGGCATTCTCGGCGGGAGCGAATACTCCCCTGGCTTTGAGTTAGATTTGTCTAACTTAGTAGACGTAAAACATGTATACATACATCATATAACAGTCTAAAGCAAAGGGAAACTTGAAAAATCATGATATCACCCCTTTAAGAATAATTTAATCCTTAATATAAAAAAGTACATTGAATGACAGATGAACAGACATTACAGAACTGTTGGTCATCGCTGGTATTGAAACTTCAGGTGTTCAGCAGGCAGTTCATGATGAACTATGAGCTGTGGTCTTGGGGGTGTATAGTGAGGGACAGAACATCAGGCCCTCAGTCACTCACAAGACATCCTCCCACCCCTCAACACGCTCAGAGTTTGATACACAATCAAGGTCTTCTTCTCCACCACTGGGGAGCAGTAGATAAGCCATTACCATCAGTTTCAGAATCGCCCATTCAGTGACCTCCCAAGTTGGGGGTGTCCAGCCACATCCCCCCCCCCCCCCCCCCCCCCCCTTCAGCACCAGCACCCCTCGTGTCTGGGGGGGGGTGCTCCGGTCTGGGTGTCACTCAAGGGTAGACTCTGTCTCATGGGTAATAAACAGCTGGTGGTAGAACGGCAGCCATTTCAGATCCTCCAGAAGTCACCAACTGGAAAACTGTAGTTTTCCAGTTGGTGGCAAACTGTAGGAATGTAGCATTCTTGTTCCCGCTGCAGAGTTCTCTAAATGTCTACATTATATGCTTACATTATTTTACATTCAGTTGGTGATGGACGCAATCTCAAAACACTGTTCATGGCTTCATCAAAAAACAAAAACTAACAAGACCTTAAAGAACAAAGCTAAGAGGTTCACTCTGCTCACAGTTCACTCTGTTCACCCTGGTCGCCCAGCTCGGTCTGGAGCAGAGCGTGGTTCAACAGACCCTGCAAACGCAGGCCGATATCCTCACCATCAGGGACATCCTCTGAGTCTAGCGCCCCCTGCTGGCCGGGGGTCAGGGAGGCCAGCTCCTCCCCCTGCTGCCCTGGGGTCAGGGAGGTCAGCTCCTCCCCCTGCTGGCAGAGGCTCAGGGGGGTCAGCGCCCCCCTGAGCTCCTCCACCTCCCGCTCTCTCTTGGCCAGGTCTTCGGCCAGCTGTCCGATGCGCAGCGTGAGGTCGGACAGCCGGGGCTCGAAGGCGGCAAAGTCCCGCTGGATGCCGGCCACCTTGGGCTTGAGGTCGCCGGCGAAGGTGACGGTGCGGACGAGGCGCGCCCGGCCGGCCTCCAGCTCCCGGAGCCGCTCCGCCGTGCGCCCGTCGGCGGCGGCGATGGCGGGGAGGCGGCGCTGCAGCTCACCCACGGCGCGGGCGTTGTCCTCGGCGACGGCGCGCAGGGCCGACACGCGGTCGATGCTGGCGCTCAGCAGATCGGCGATGCGCGTGACCATGGTGCGCTCCGCCTGCAGGGCCTGCTCCTCCAGGGCCCCCAGCTGGGCCAGCAGGGCCTCCAGCTCCGACCGCAGACCCTCCATGCGCCGCACGTCCGTCTTCACCGACGCCACCTGGTGGTGGGGGGAGGGTCAGGCAGGGAACACTCAGAAGATCAGGAGAAAGACTCTAGATGTGGAGACCCCCTAGATGTGGGGACCCTCTAAATGTGGAGACCCTCTAGATGTGTAGACCCTCTAGATGTGGAGAGCCCCTAGATGTGGAGAGCCCCTAGATGTGGGGACCCAGTCTAGATGGTCCTGATGAGACCCTCTAGATGTGGAGAGCCCCTAGATGTGGGGACCCCCTAGATGTGGAGACCCAGTCTAGATAGTCCTGATGAGACCCTCTAGATGTAGAGACCCCCTAGATGTGGGGACCCCCTAGATGTGGAGACCCAGTCTAGATGGTCCTGATGAGACCCTCTAGATGTGGAGACCCTCTATGGTCCTCTGAGGAGACCCCCTAGATGTGGGGACCCCTAGATGTGCTGACCCTCTCAATGTGGGGACCCTCTCGATGTGGAGACCCCCTAGATGTGGGGACCCTCTCGATGTGGAGACCCTCTATGTGGACGGGGGGGGCCGTGACGGTAAACCACACCTTGTTGTTGACCTCGGTGGTGATGGCGCCGGTGCGCTCCTCGATGCGCTCCACCGCCTCCGTCACCGCCGCCACGCTGCTCTGGAGCTGCTGGCTCCGCCCCCCTGACCCCGCCACCCAGGAGCCCAGCTGCCCCGCCTCCCGCTGCAGGGCCTCCAGCTGGGGCCCCAGGGAGCCGGACCCTGGACCCGCCAACGCCTCCTGGACCCCCTGGCACTGGAACACACACACACACACACACACACGCACACAAATGGAGGGTTCACTATTAGCTTGTGGATTAGCTACCAGATTAACTAGTCATCAACACGCTGTCATCTAGCAGTTTAACTAGCAACTAGTTTAAAATCGACCTGAATCCATACCGTGTTTTTTGAGCAGAACAACACAATGTGCCTCACAAGGGGAACAGCAAACCAGCGAGAGAACCACAATGAACTCAAAACAACACAAAACATCTGAGCGCTGAGCGACATGAAAGTGAGATTTAGATTACAAAGGACACACGACTTGATGAGCAGAAAGGTCACTGAACAGGTTAGTTCAGAGATATTGTTCTGCACGACAACAAAAGATCAAGACAAGGAAATAAAATACACAAGGAAGCCAGTGTTGAGGATTGTATTAATTTATTGCATTTATTGAAAGATAGATGTGGTTCCCCCTCCTGCTGTTTCCCCCTCCCTGTCCCTGAACCCCCGTGTTAGATGATCAACACGTTTCACCTTCCTCCTCCGTCCTCCTCCTCCTCCTCTCTGCCATCCGTCTCCAACCGTCTCTCTTGATCAATAAAGCAGCTGATTGGCTGGTATCAGCATCAGATGTTCCTTCCCTCGTGTCACAGACCAACAACAACAGACCCCCCAGAGACCAACAAACTTCTTCACAACATTTGGACTGAATATAATATAGTACAAATGTGTGATTGATTTATTCTTCAATGAGTCTAATAATGAAAGGCCATGAATCAAAAGTGTTGCACGTCATTATACCTCGAGGACAATGAACTCGAGTCAATGACCACTTACCAACTGTCATTACAATCACATTAATAATGTCATTGAAATATTTTCCTCACAGTAGCTGTCAACAGAACAGCAATGAATTCAGAACATAAAAGCTCAGTACTTAACTTACACAAACAATTATTAAAAAAAAAGAACTAAAATGATGATGAGACCAGAGACCTTCAAACCGGGCGGCTGAAGCCAACCAGGTCAGTCGCTGAGGTCTCCTCCTAACACAAGGTCAGGTGGGTCTTCCTCATCATAGTCTATCCACTCCTCCTCTTCCTCCTCCTCCTCCTCCTCCCCCCACAGTCCTCCCCCCTCTGCCTCCCCCCGGCCCTCCCTCAGCACCATAGTGAGCTCCTGCACCGCCTCCTTCACCACCTCCAGCTCCTCCTTCATCCTGCGGACGCTGCCGCGGGCCTGCAGCGCGTCCACCTCCCCCCGGAGCGCCACCATGTCCCCCAGGGTCCGCAGCAGCCCGTCCTCCGTCCCCAGCACCGTCAGGGTCAGCTCCTCCAGCCGGCCCTCCGCCCCGCTCAGCGCGGCCCCCAGCCGCAGGATGGAGCGCACCGCCTCCTCCACGGCGGGCAGCTGCTCCTCGCAGGCGCGGGCCCGCGGGACGTGCTCCCGCAGCGCGGCGGCCAGCTCCTCCCCGCGGCGGGCCAGGTCCCCCACGCGGCCCCCCAGCCCCAGCAGCTGGGCCGTGTTCCAGTCCAGCTGGCCGCGGGCCCGCACCACGTCCGCCTCCTCCGCCCGCTCCATCGCGCGCACGTTGCGGGCGGAGCTGTCCGCCAGTTCGTCCAGCCGCTCGCCCAGGGCCCGCCCCCGGCGCTCCGCCTCGTTGACGCTCTCCGTGGCGCCGGCGTGGGCGGCCCGCGCCTCCGCCTTCAGGCCGGCCAGGTCGGAGGTCGCGGACGCCATGCGCCCCGCCCACAGCTCCGTCACGTTCAGGAAGTGGGCGTTGACCGCCTGGAGGGCGAGCGAGGCGGCGTCCTCGTCCGCCTGGATCGCCGTGACGACGGCGCGGAGGGCGGCCAGGTCCGTCTGGAGGCGGGTCGCCGTGGCGGCGGAGGCGAGCGCCCCCCGGAGGCCCTCTTGGGACGAGGAGAGCTGCGGCCACAACACAAGACAGCGGGCGGTTGGTCCGGCGGCGAGGCTTTACTCAGTAACACGATGGACCAGGGGCTCAGAGAGTCCGGACCGCTAGGAGGAGGAACGGACTCCAACCGGGAACCGTCTGGTGGGAGGGGGTCGGATCCTCTGATGTGACGGGGGGGGGCGGACCCCCAGCAAGGGGTCCACACTCTACCTATAGGGGTCCTCTCTGAAGATGATCTGACCCCTTCCTGCTCCAGCTGAATTCACGGCCGAAAGGCGTTTCCTAAAATGTAAACTTGATTGCACTCGATCTTTCCATGACGTTTCCACGGTCTTGGTAGAAACATCCTGATTGCAACTTGACTTCATAAATAGAGGATTTTTTTTTTACACAATTTTCATTTGATTATGGACCTGAAAAATACTTCCATACTTAAGGAAACCTTCCTTCCCTACACGTAGAGAATGTCCTAAAACAAGGACCGCCCATATATGGAGAGGAAATGAGTGTTCCTGGTGGTAGATATGAAACAATACCAACCTTCTCCGACACTCTGAGGACCTCCTCTTCCAAAGTCAGCAGCCCCGTTGTCCTCTGGTGCAGAAGTGTGTATTTATTCTCCAGGTCAGAGAACCGTTCGTTCTGTTGCAGTACAACCCTGGAATCCAGGAGAGGATCATCTTCAGACATCAACATTTGAGTTTACATCTCAACCCAAAACATGGATTGGAATTTAAATGTTCAAATGTCTTACCATGCCAGAGCTCCACACACTGCCAGCGTCAGGAAACACAGACACGTTCTAAGGTCGAGCAGCGAGGAGCCAGAAGGTTCCCCCAGCCGGACTCCAGAACTTCTCTCCTTCCCTACCTCCTCTGCCTCCAGCCGGCCTCCAGACCTTCTCTCCTTCTCTTCACCATTCGCTTTCGGTGACTCCGATAAATTGTTGCTCTTTGCTGAGTGGCTTTTCTTCCGTAGCTTCACTTCATTCGACATCTTAGGGCAGAAACGGACTCGCTGCTTCTTCAGATACTTCAGACGAAACAATCGATAGACGCCGTAAAAGTTCAGACTAAATTTAAACATGCATAATAGACCTGTCGATACCGTTACATTGTGCAGTCCCAGTTAATATCATGGTAGAACGAAGAAGACAAGAAGACATACATCGGTTTGGATCCGTGTCCCTGTTGTTGCTGCGCCTGGAGGAATGTGGAGTCGACGCGTAAAGCCACGTAGACGCGTAAAGCCACGTAGACGCTACTGGCCGCAGAGGATCCCGCTGCTCTGCGTCACCATAGGAACCCGCTGCTCTGCGTCGCTCTGCGTCTTCCTCCTCTTTCCAATCCTCGACTTGTGTTGAGAACTGCGCTGATATTATGTTTCAGGCGGACCAGCGTTTATAGACGAATGATTGAATAAAAACAAATACCAAAATATATATTTTTTTTGCTCTGGCACAAACCATTTATTTTTCCTTTTTAACAATACAGCTTTGTCTTCTCAAAAGATGAATACATCTGAAGTTTCCAAAAAATGTCCAAAAACGGTTATCAAGTAATTGCTTCCGAAATCAATTACGCTACCATTTATTCAACTATGCAAATATTCAGCCAATCAGAGTTCTTATCCGAACGGCGCGTCCCCGCCCATCAGCGTGACGGAAGAACGTCACATATCACAATATGTCACACATTTACAATATGTAATGCAAAATAAAGCAGCAAATGATATAAACTGGGTAAACTGAATAATTATATTCTACTTAGGAGCTCAGGAAAACTTTGAATAAACAATGAATCTAGATTGTAAAGATGTAGGCTACAGACATTCAAGCCAAAAGCTGCCACGTGCAAATTCTTACAAATGATACAAAGCTACAACATTATTGCCACCTTCTGCCACAGCGTATGGATTAAGGCTTATCGTGATATCTGACTTATCACGACATATTTGGTCCGGGGATTCAGAGCTTCTAAAAGGAGAATTCTAGAAGACACCCTTGTGTGATTGACTGCATCATAATGTTGCAGAGTTTTATCTGTAATCACAACATGCTGTTGAACATCGTTTATATAAACTTCTGCTTTTCACGTTATACTGTTGCAAATCTAAAAGGAGATATATGTATGTCTGCTCTCTATAGCAACACTTGTAAATTGTGACTTGATCGAAAAGCCACAGAAAATTGTAATCTATCTTGTTGACATCAACCCCTCAACCCCACAACAGAACCCTTTAAAAAAACACTCATGTCTGGACGGAGGACATTGCCTGGTTACATTGTGCCAATGCTACGAATTAGGTGAAAGTAGAAATAAAAGCTTTCCTACAAGTCTGCATGATTTGAAACGGTTTCTCCCAACACTCCTGTCTAGAAGCTGCTATGACTCCGCAGTATATACACAAAACATGCCTTGAAATTATATGAACGAGTGAATTTGGTTTATGATTTTCACACTAAAAAGTCCCACAACTCAATAACAAAAAAAAAAAAAAATCAAACATATCCCCATTTACAAACAACATGTAACCCAAACTGAAGTGGCATCTTAACACTTCTGAAGCCATACAAAGAGCACATAAAAGCATGTTTAAAAAGTGCAACTGACCTACATTTACCCTTTTTAATCAATTACTGAGACTGTCCTCCTCTGTCTCGTCCCTTAAAGCCTCTGAAGAAGAAACAGGTTCAACTTTAAAGTCCAGACAATGCAGAGACACCTCCACCACACCGTCCATCAGCACACTGCAGAGAAGACCCTCCCAACTAGTTCAAGCCCTCTTCTCCTTTGGAATTTAAGTTGTGGTCCAGCGCATGAGGTGGGAAATGTAAGTGCACTTTGGGGACAGAAAGGACACTTGAAAACACGCATGGGGAATGTGCACAGAAAGACTAAATACAAAGCAAACACGTGCACAGAAAAGTGCACGTGGTACATCAAAGTGCACGTGGCATTGCGGACCAGAGCTACTGTCCAACCAATCAATGCCCTCCAATAGTGGAAACTTTATCCTCAAACATTAAAGGGGCCCTAATTTACCTGTTTCGATGTCGATTAGTCTTTACAATCCATTCATAAATCGACCCGTTAGGGACATAACACATGGGCGTGTCCAAACAGATACATGATGGGCAGCTAGAGTTCACTTAGTAGGCTGTGGACACAACCACTTGTGATGTCACTAAAGGGGAGGTTTTGAAATGGCTTGTAAAGGCTAATCAACCTGGTGGTCAAATAGTGGCCCTTTAAACTAGAAACGAGCCAATCCCACACATTCCTTCATGACAACAGACCAGAGATTTGGAGATAGCAGCTAGCCTTCAGAGGTCAGCTAGCCTTCAGAGGTCAGCTAGCCTTCAGAGGTCACACCAGCCCTCATGTTCTTCACAGCAAAGCATCACTCAACCTTACGATAAACCTTTATTCAGATGCTTACAGGCCAACAGAAACAGCCTACCTAGTTTCATGGTCGGTAGTGGAGCTACTGTGTAAATATACACACACTGCCGTAAATCCAAATCTCCAATATACTGGGAATGCAATGCATACTATAAATATATTTCAGTTTTTTTGTTTTTCCATTTGGGAGGAAAACGCTGCGTTTGGTGTCCCGGTGGATCGTCCCGTTGTCCCTCATCCTTTCTCTCTCTCTCTACGGTCCGGGGAGGAGGGGGGGGGGGGGGGGGGGGGGGGGGGGTCTGACCTTCGCCTAACAGAAGGGTTCCTGGGGTGCGGGCAGAGCAGAGCTCACGATGGACTCAAAACACACACACACACACACACACACACTCACAGACAAACACAAACACAGACACCCACTCAGGAGCCGTAGTGATCCTGAAAAACAAGAAAAAGTCTGTTAGAGACGCAGGGTTACCGACTGTCAGAATTAAGAGGGGCTGATTAAGAACAGAACCCCTCCATAGCTCAGCTGGGGTAAAGGCGTAAGCAACTCGAATTAGTAGGTGGGGTGGGTTTGGGCCAGACTGGAAGTGAGGTCTAAAGAGGGGCGAGGCCAACCTGGTGGGAGGGGCTAAGGAGGGGCGGGACAAGTCACGAGGGGCAGGGCAAGCCTGGAGGGAGGCAGGGGCCAAGGAGCAGGTGGGGCGTACCTGGAGGGAGGAGCCGAGGAGGGGTGGGGCCTACGTGGAGGGAGGGGCTACGGAGGGGCGGGACCTACCTTGAGGGAGGAGCTAAAGAGGGGCAGGGCCTACCTGGAGGGAGGGGAAACGGGGGACGGGGCCTACCTGAAGGGCGGGGCCAACCATGAGGAAGGGTATACAGAGGGGCGGAGCCTACCTGGATGGAGGTGACCACTCCGCTCGCCATGCCCGACAGCCTCCCGGCAACCGAGCGCACGCCGAGCCGGAGCTGGGACATGTCCGGGGCGCTAGGCAACGCATTGGTGAACCGGTACGAACCCGCCGCTACGGAAACAAGGACCCCTTTAATACCACATCGATTTTATATTCATTATATAATCCTGCATCTATAACGTCTATAAATCTCATCCTGCATCTGTAACGTCCGTGAACCTTCTCCTGTATCTATCCTCCTCACCTGCTTGCTTCTTGGGGTCGTCGAACAGGTCGGCTGAGCTGATGGAGGAACTCCCGGAGAAACGCTCCAGTCGAGAGCGGCTCTCGTACTGACGGAGAAACGACAGAAACACATTCAGTTGGACTCACAGATTTACCTCTTCATCCGAGTGTCAGGGAGGGGAGAGAGACAGGAAGGGGACGGGAGAGAGACAGGAAGGGGATGTGAAAGACAGGAAGGGGACGTGAGAGAGACAAGAAGGGGATGTGAAGGAGACAGGAAGGGGACGGGAGAGAGACAGGAAGGGGATGTGAGAGAGACAAGAAGGGGATGTGAGAGAGACAAGAAGGGGATGTGAGAGAGACAATACGGGGATGTGAGAGAGACAATAAGGGGATGTGAGAGAGACAATAAGGGGATGTGAGAGAGACAATAAGGGGATGTGAGAGAGACAATAAGGGGATGTGAGAGAGGAAGGGGACGTAAGACAGGAAGGGGACGAGAGAGATAGGAAGGAGGATCGGAGTGGGAAGCGGGGCTAGGACCGCAGGGGGGAACCAAACCCGGGGTCCCACCCGTACTGCCGAGGGGACCCCTGACGCGCCCCATGTCCCCCCTCTCTTTAGGGGACCCCCTACGGGTCCTAAAGACCCCACAGGAGGTCTGGGTGAAGGTAAACGGTGTGCGTGACGAGCTCCGCCCACCTCAGAGTTGTCCTGTTTCCCAAAGAACATATCGGAGGAGATGGACTTGGAGTCTCCGAACTTCTTCTGGGCCTCTCCGGTGTCCGAGACCGGGGCAGGGTCTGGTTTCCTCCGGGACGCGGGTCTGGGGGGGGGTGGGGAGAGAGACACCACACGTTAGACCTTCTGGTCTATGGACCCCTACAGAGTTCACCTTTTCATACCTTGGAGAAGACTAGGTCCCAGTCCCGGTCTGTGAGGGTCAGGGTCTGTGTGGGTCAGGGCCTTCGGGGGTCTTGGCCCTGGTCCCGGTCTGGGTCAGTGGGGGTCTGGGTCTGGGGGTCGTGTACCCGGTCGGGGTTGCAGGTCTAGGGTCTCACCGGTCATCCAGAGACGTGATGCCTGCGGTCAGGAAGAAGTCGGGCTCTGGTTTCCTCTCCTTGCTCCAGCCCCCGTCCGCCCGCTCCCCCCAGCGGGACGAGGAGGAGTACTCCCCCCCCGGCTCCCCTGGCTCGTCAGCCCTTGGGGTCGCCCTGCAGGCACAGGGGCAGATAGGGCAGGTTCTTAATACGCCCCCGCCTCCAGAACACAAGGGCCAGTCCTTGCACCAGAGGAACCCCACTGAGCCTCCCGAGGGATGGGGGTCTCACCTGGGGCTGAAGCTGCCCTCGTCGTCCTCCTCCTCGATGTATCTCCGGGGCTTGGGGGCCTTCACCCCCCCGGGGGCCTCCTGCTGGATCATGTGCATGTCGGACATCACCGAGTGGGACACGCCACTGAGGACCAGAGGACACGTTTCAGACCAGGGGGCCGACGGTACAACAACACTACAGGCAGGCTGAAAGGACGGCACCTAGCGTCTCGAATCTGAGTTAGTTCAGAGACATGCTGAGGAAGGTCGGGTCCACAGGCGGGATGGGGACATTGGGGATGGAACCGAGTACATTTCAGCTGGGAGTTTAACATCACAGCAGAAACACTCCCCTGTCCCAGCCGTGCTTAGAGGGGGGACCCCCTCTAACGGGGGTCGTACCTTCTCATGCCACTCTGAGCACCATGGTGCCTCTAACGGGGGACACATACCTCCTCATGCCCCCCCATGGTGCCTCTTACGGGGGTCAAGTACCTCCTCATGCCCCCCCATGGTGCCTCTTACGGGGGTCAAGTACCTCCTCATGCCCCCCCATGGTGCCTCTAACCGGGGACACGTACCTCCTCATGCCCCCCCATGGTGCCTCTTACGGGGGTCAAGTACCTCCTCATGCCCCCCCATGGTGCCTCTTACGGGGGTAACGTACCTCCTCATGCCCCCCCATGGTGCCTCTTACAGGGGTCACGTACCTCCTCATGCCCCCCCACAGGGCCTCTAACGGGGGTAACGTACCTCCTCATGTCCCCCCATGGTGCCTCTTACAGGGGTCACGTACCTCCTCATGCCCCCCCACAGGGCCTCTAACGGGGGTAACGTACCTCCTCATGCCCCCCCATGTTGCCTCTTACGGGGGTAACGTACCTCCTCATGCCCCCCCATGGTGCCTCTTACGGGGGTAACGTACCTCCTCATGCCCCCCCATGGTGCCTCTAACGGGGGTAACGTACCTCCTCATGCCCCCCCATGGTGCCTCTAACGGGGGTAACGTACCTCCTCATGCCCCCCCATGGTGCCTCTTACAGGGGTAACGTACCTCCTCATGCCGCCCCATGTTGCCTCTTACGGGGGTAACGTACCTCCTCATGCCCCCCCATGGTGCCTCTTACGGGGGTAACGTACCTCCTCATGCCCATGCCCATGCCCAGCCTCTCCGCCTGCTCCTTGCGGTTGCCCTGCAGCCCCTTCAACTTCTGGTCCTCCAGCTTCCGCTGGGCCTCCAGGTCCTTGTAGGCCAGGCGCAGAGACGGAGCCCTGGGAGAGCGAGAGGGTTAGAGTCAGCACAGGTCATTAAGGGGCAGGTCAGAGGTCAGTACAGGTCATTAAGGAGCAGGTCATCAACGAGGAGGTCAGAGGTTGTTACAGATCGTTAAGGAGTAGGATGTTAAGGAGCAGGTCGTTAAGGAGCCGGTCGTTGAGGAGCAGGTCATTAAGGAGCAGGTCAGAGGTCAGTACAGGTCATTGAGGAGCAGGTCAGAGGTCAGTTAAAGGCTGTTAAGGCGCAGGTCAGCTGGATGGTAGGACTCACAGGGCGGCGTCTTCGCGGCCGGTCTTCTTGGCGGGGCCGGGGGGGCCGGCTGTGTCGTCCTTCTCCCTCAGCTTGTCCACGGCCTGCGCTCTCTTCTCCAGCTCGGAGAAGCTCTGGCTGCTCACCTTCTGAGCCCCCAGGCCCCCCTTCTTGGTGCCCAGCTGGAGGGAGAACACAGGGTAAGGGTGAGGCCACGCCAGGCCGATATCGGCCGATAAAACGGGCCGACCGATCTGCGGGTGAGGCTGTACAGAGCCATGGAGGTCGGGTCAGTGAGGCTACACTGACGAGGCTGAGGAGGGGAAACTGGATCAGGACCACCGGTTCCCGGGGACCCCGGTACCCACTGCCCCAGAGAACCAGTCCCATGGAGGTCAGAGGAAGAAACAGTGGATGAGGTCCATGATAATCATGGGCCACCAGGAGACTCTGGGTCAGGATCATCTCAGGTAACCATGGTAACGTACCGTCTTCTTGGCCCCGGTTGGTTTCTTCTTGAACATGGAGGAGGTGGGCTCTGCGGAGGGAGGGGGGGCACAGGTTAAGAACTCTTAGTGTTAACAAATCAAACGGGTGGATTTGGCAGAGCAGCAGGTGAGCCTCACCTGGATGGGCTTTAGGGGAGACCCCGAGCATGTCCACGCTGGGACCCTCCTCCGAGTTTCCTGAGGACATGAACCCCATTAAGTTCATCGAGAGCCCCAAAGCGTTTCACAGCCCGTGAAACAAAGACAATTCAAACACTACTAATACAACTGGTACTGAATGGTGAGATCACTGAGATGTACACCAGAACATGACACATCAGAAAAATCTCCAACAGACTCCGAGCTCAGGGTGAGATGTCCATCAGGACATCCCCACCAGGCGTCAGAGCTCGTACACACCGTTGCTGTCCTCCTGTGACGGCTGGAGAGAAGCCTTCTCAATGGGAGGGCTGCTGAGGTTCATCAGGGGCATGTTCTTGTTCTCAGTCACATCCTGGAGGGTACAGAAATACAACCAATCACAATCCACGACCACCTATAACAGGAATTACACCCCGACCAATCACAATCTTCGACTGCAAAAAACAGGAAATACCCCCTGCTGGTCCCAGACGTTACCCCACTGATACGCACCAGGGTGTGGAGGCTGAAGAAGTCATCAGGCTTGTTGTCCGGAACCGTCGGGGAGATCGGAGCCTGGCTCTCCAACCATAGCTGCACAGGAGACACAGTCAGAGATACAGCCAGAGATACAGTCAGAGATGTATGCGTGTACCTCTTGTGTGTGTGTACCTCTGTCCCTTGGTGTGTGTGTGTAAGGTGTGTGACTGTGTATACCTCTGTCCCGTGTGTGCGGGTGGCCTGGGTAGCCAGGGTCTTCACCCGGTCGCGGTACTGCGTCGCAGCCCGGCTGTTGTACTTGGCGTTGGCGGCGCTGGTGGTGCAGCCATGCTGGCTGAAGAAGCTGAACTGAACACGATAATATCAAAATAAAAAAAAAATAAATGAATGATATCAAATGTAAATCTAATATATACACACAACTCAAAACTAGTATTGTACTTAATAATATCACAATTCATCAACGTATTTTAATTAGAATCTAATGTCAACATAATCACTGTTGAATACTAGTACTGTTATAATAAAAAAATAATATCACAATTAAAGAAAAGTAAATAGAATCGATGTAAATATAATATAAACTATTCAATGCTAGTATTGTCATTTTATCACTTTAAATATGAAAAACACCACAATTAACAACGTTTTGAAGTATAATTGAATGTAAATATAAGATATAGGCCTACACTACTACACTTCTCAATACTATAACGGTATATGATATCACTATAAATATGAATCTTTATAATAATGTATTATAAAAATGAATTTTCAGTTATAATAAACACTACAAAAACAATAGGGTTCCAACCCTTAGGGCTTGGCCCCATAATAAAGACTCACCGCATTGCTGTTTCCTCCCACTTGCATGCACCTCAGCTGGTACCAGGACCAGTTGAAGTCAAGCTCTGTGGACCTGTGGACCAAACCCTCAGTTTGAACAGAGACCATTCTGAACACTTACATTCAGGGCATATAGCAGACACTTATATCCAAAACGTTTGTCAGCAGAAAGAGAAACAACAATATATCGCCGTCGGTAGAGTAAGGATGCTCATAGAACCAGCAGGGCACCAACAATCGCCAGGTTAACCCATTCCCCGTATACAACAAAGATGTCTAGGATAAGAATAGTCACAGGAATACCGGAAAGTTCCAGTTTATAAACTCAAGTCTCCCAGGAGGCCTACCTGATGAAGGACAGGTGCACCCCGAGGGAGCGGTGCGTCCCGGAGCAGTCGATGCAGAGGAACACCCCGTAGGTGATGCTCGCCCAGCTGGGGTTCTTAGAGGAGCAGTCGAAGCACGCCTGACAGAAGTCGAGGTTATTAGACTTTATTAGACACATGAAACATGATCCAGGAGCCGTTTCTGGAAGATCAGTCTGAACCCACCAGGGAGTGATGAGATAAGAACAGGCAGAAGATCAATAGTTGGTCCTCCAGTCCTAAGGACCTAACGTGGCGGTCTAAAGGTGATCCACTGATAGGAGAACGAGGTTCTAACAGCTGGTCTCTGGAACCCGATGTAAGGTGTTTTAAAGGTTAAACTTATTCTAACACCATCACCGTATTTAAGATAATCGATTAATATATTATATGATATTATCATGAATCAGTCCGACATTGTATTCCTAAATCGGGAAAACATAATATTACCAGTCTCTTCTTCACAACATATGGTAGATATATATATCTTCTATGTCTTTACATTGAGTCCTTCAGTCAGGTCGGTATGCTTTTTTCTAACCAAACCACACATTTGAACCCTAACTCCCGGTTCCTGAGAGGGTCTTGGTGTTATTTGGTCCTCGGCTCTCAAAGTGCGACGTGTCAGAGGTTCGGAAGGTTCGCTCTGACTTCCTCGTAGAGGATCATCTAGACCTTGATCTAACCCCACCTCGGAGATAACATTTAACCCGCTCACCTTGTTGGTGGGCACCGAGCGGAGCCGCTTGAAAACCGCGGCGATGTCCTGCTTGCTGGGTTCAGACATGTTTCTGTGGACCTTCTCTGGTTCTTCTCCCGAACGGTAGACCTGTTTACCGGAAGTTGCTAAATCAGCTAGGAGCCGCACGTCAGCACGGAAACTGAATGATGCCCGCTCATAGGTCAGCCGGGCAGAATACTGCCCTCTCATTGGTCAGCCGGGCAGAATACTACCCTCTCATTGGTCGACCGAAACAGCTGGTCTTGTTGTTCTAACTAAGGAACCTGGGTAATGGAGTTCAACACCTGGACGAGGATATCGTCTGAACGTGGAGCAGCAGCATCCGCACGTGAAACTGAGCCGTCGGCTGTCAATTAAAGGGGTGATATATTATGCTTCTTCGACTTTTCCATTGGCTTATGACGTATGTATGCATCAATTAAATTAAAAAATAATAATGATTAACCAAATGTTTTTCCCCCCGGGCCACACGGGGATATAGAAAATAAAAGGACAAGAAACATACTCGTTACATTTATTTATATGTTGTGGTACAACATTGACAAACTGAAGTTGTGCAAGTAAAGCGTAGCTGTGCTCTGTAGACAGCTGAGCACCTCCTCTTCGTCTCAGTATCTAAAAACAAACGACTGCATTTCCTACCGCAGTGAGAGGCCTCAAATGAAGATCATGTTTCTAAATATTGGTTTGCAATCAATTTCAACAGTTCTGAAACCAACATATTTGAAGAATCAGTACAACGAACCAATCATGTTGATCAAAGACTCTAGGCCGTTCCAACTGATCAACCTATACACCTGTTATTTTATATCAGAGAACATTAAGGAAATTTTAAATATCTGTCCATATAGTCGGGCAGTATCAGGCAATCGATTAAATCAGAATTGTACCCATCCGCGAAATATATGAAAAAAATAACATTTATAAAAATAAATTCATGGAGGCATTTGTAATAAAACATTGATTTTACAAATTGATTTTCTGATCACAGCATTCCAACAGTGGAGTCGAAACAAAAGCACTTTCGGCATATCTTAAATTAAGTCTTCAATCTCTGAACCAATGTGACCTGATCTTGCTTGTTTTGATCATAGAAATCTACGCTATTTACAGTCGAGCCGGCAGCCTCTGCTCCCCAGGCTCGTGCTAAACCTTACAAGACTTGAATTGTAACATTTCTAAAATAATAATAACAATAATGCAGTTTCTAGAAGATTCCTCGTGTCTTGGCCTTCTGACGTCCAGTGCAACAACAAACATGAGGGGATTCAAGTGAGAAGAACGACGAGGTCGTGAGAGGAGAGGTGAGGTGAGGACGGGTTTAGGGGGATTGAACAAACGGATAAACATCGGATTGGAGCCAAACACTCCAGCAGGTTTGGCCTGGGGGGAATTTAACCATAGTTTTACTAGAAGTGTAACAGAAGACAGCTGAAACACAACTTCAGAACACAATGAGGATTAAATAAAAAGTGTACAATCAAGAGGCGCCAATGACGGGAATCAGTGAGCGTACATTCAGTGGTGATTGGCCAGTGGCGGCGGGGAGACGATACGATTGGTTGTAATTCATCGTCTAAGGGCCACCTGTTGTGATGAAGATGTCTAACCATCATCATCATCAGAGGAAACTCAAAATGCTTCTTGTATGAAGGAGAAAGTTCAACAAAAAACGCACTGGGAAAATGTGATGGTATCTTTTTCTGAGACTGAATAAAAACAGATAATAGCGGATAAAACCAAAGCTCCTGACGAGAGGATTCTAACGACTGCAGAACCAGTGTTTCTTCTTTTAAGCAATATATAAACTCACACTGTATTCTACTGGGCGTCGCAGGGAGAACGGGACTCAGCGACGCTTCTGTAACAGCAAACGATGACCTCCGGGGCCCGCTGGGAGCCTCCTCGTGACCTTTGACCTCCTGAGGTGCCTTGCAGTGCGTGTTGTGAACTTTTTCTCTCTCTGCTTTTGTACAGCGGTTGTAAGAAGGAAACAGCATCTGAACTCGTCCATATATATTTTTTTTTCTGTGTTTTGCGGACCTCTCTGATCAGTCCACCTCCCATCCTCTACTCCCCCTTTCTCCCCCACCCCGCCCTGCAGGGGTAGTAGGGTCCAAAAAAAATAATCATAGGGGGGGGTCCTTTTCAGCACCTCCTCCTCCATCTCTTCTGCTCAATTCTCTCTACCCCGCCTCCTCCGCCCTCGGGCGGGGGTGAGGAGGCGGTGGCGGTGGTGGGGGTCTAGGGGAGGTCCTCCACGTAGTTGGCGGGATACAGCCCATCCTGCCCGTCCTCCAGCCGTCCCCTGCACCAGCCCTGGTCGTCCTCACCGCCGATCTTAGTCAGCTGGTCCCCTGGGGAGGGGGGGGGAGGGGGGACGGGTCATTACCGGGTACTCAGGTTCAGCCAGCTTGATGGAGGAGTCGGGAGGGTTAGAGGAGGCGGTAGGGCTAGGGGAGGTGGGAGGGTTAGGGGAGGTGGGAGGGTAAGAGGGTTAGGGGAGGTGGGAGGGTAAGAGGGTTAGGGTAAGAGGGTTAGGGTAAGAGGGTTAGGGGAGGTTGTAGGGTTAGAGGGTTAGGGGAGGTGGTAGGGTAAGAGGGTTAGGGTAAGAGGGTTAGGGGAGGTGGTAGGGTAAGAGGGTTAGGGTAAGAGGGTTAGGGGTGGTGGTAGGGTTAGAGGGTTAGGGGTGGTGGTAGGGTTAGGGGAGGTGGTAGGGTTAGAGGGTTAGGGGAGGTGGTAGGGTTAGAGGGTTAGGGGAGGTGGTAGGGTTAGGGGGAGGGTTTAACGATTTGGAAGGGGTCAGAGGGTTAGGGCAGGCGGTAGAGATAGAGGGAGGGGTGACTGTGGTCACCGTTTCCAGGTGGTCCAACTATCGACCCCTCCCACCTGCTTTGAAGCTCAGCTCGTCCTGCTCCTGTCCCTCGTAGTCGTACAGCGCCCGCACCGGCACCGAGATCTCAGGGGACGCCGGCGTCTCCGCCTCGAAGGGATTCCCCTCCCCGTTGGCGGAGAAGGGGTTGGCGCCGCTGTCCTCGTCCGACCAATCGGGGGACTTCTCCGTGCTGCTGGCACTGGACGAGCACAAGACAGAGAGCCAATCAGAGGAGCCGCTTCCATCCGTGGTTGAGATCGTGTTGAGAATACACCGACGGCCCAGGTCAGCCGGTCGCAGAAGCAGCCACATGAGAAGAGTTAGAGAACCGGATATAGAAACAGAGCACCAAGTCAAGAGTAACGCACACACAGCCACACACGCAAACACCAAAGCTGTCCAAACGCCGTGTCCGGCTCCCCGCGGGAGAAACAAGGCAACGTGCTGAGGATGCAGGCAGCCATTTTGAAAGAACCAACACACAGGACAAACAGAACTGCACTGATGCACCTGCAAGAGCTTCGAAGGAGACACGCGTACGATGCTGACACAACAACAGAGATTCCAAAACGAACAGGGAGGATGAAGCATGAGAGCGGCTGATAGTGTGGTTGGTATTTGTCCACAAGAGGGCGCCAGACACACACACCAATGAGCGCCGTCACTGTCTGAGGAGGTCGGACTGAAGGACATTGAACACAACAAGCAGCCCACCAGGAGATCGTTACCGGTCAGATCAGGGTTCTACCCATAGAGCTCTTGGTACATCTGTCAATCAATCAAGAAGCTGTTGACGTGCTGTTGACAGAGGGCGGGCCTTAAACCGTCCTCACCTGCCTTAAGATAATATTTGAGCTGCTTAAACAGTTCAAAAGGTGCAGTCAAAGTTCTCACCTGACAAATGACTGAGAATTCAAGAAAATTAGAAAATTATTGAGAATTGTATTCTCTAAGAATAAATCAATAAAATTTGAGTTCCATTGAGATAACCCGATCTGACCATTAGAACAAAAAGATTGATTTGTTTTTATTACCAAAGCAGACACATGCGAACGTGATCACATGAACTATCAGCCGGGACCTGGGGGGGGGGTGGGGGGAGGCAGGGAGTGGTGAGGAACAGGGGGGGGTTTGGATGCAACGGTGTTTCCAGACCATGCAGAACAAACACCTGTGAGTGTGGGCGCCTGCATGCTTTTGTATGTATAAATATATCTATATAAAGATGTGCATCTGGGTGTATGTGCCTGTGGATGGCCAAAGTATAAGTGTGTGTGTGTGTGTGTGTGTGTGTGTGTGTGTGTGTGTGTGTGTGTGTGTGTGTGTGTGTGTGTGTGTGTGTGTGTGTGTGTGTGTGTGTGTGTGTGTGTGTGTAAACAGGGACAGATGAGAATGGAAAGGGGAACGAGACAACCCGCGGACGAGAGAGAGAGGCAAAAACGCGCTGAAGACGAAGAGAGGATGAAGAGGGGAAGAAGAGGAGTAACTTCTCTTCTGCTGAAGAACGACAGAACAGAAGGGGGAGAGGAGGGAGGGGTGGGGAGGGGAGGCAAGGGGGGGAGAGGAGGGAGGGGTGGGGAGGCAAGGCGAGGGGGGGGGTTCCTGTCACCAACGTTTTCACATCCTCTTTCTCCACCGTGATGCGATTCTCCTCGCTCTTCGTCTCCTTCACCTCCTTCTCCTCCTCCTCCTCCTCCATCTCCTCCTCCTCCTGCTCCTCCTCTAGCCCCTCATCCTCATCCTCAAAGGGGTTCGACCCCGCCGGCGCCGTCTTAACGGGCGCGCTCAGACTGACAGGAGACAGCGGTGGGAGGGGTGAGACACGAGTACGCAACGAAACACAGAACACACAATATAGTACACAGACACAGCACATCTGCCCCTCAGAACACACACACAGGACACAGAACACACACACACACACACTCACAGAATACATACACACACATAGAAATACAAACGCACACTCACAAATACAAACACACACACACACACACAGAAATACAAACACACGTACACATAAAAGAAAGACCAGACAAAGACACACACAGCAGAGCGTGGCAGGAACTCATCTGAGGTGAGTCCCGACCTGAGCTCTGACTCCTACTGTGGGGGATAGGAGCGACGAGGAGTTCTGGACGGTAAACAGTGAATGAGGACATTTTTCAACCGAGGGACAGGTTGTGTGTGTGTCTGAGACGGTAAGCCTCAAACACATCATGTATTCAACAAGTAAAGACGGGGATATACCTACAGACAACATAATATGTTTTGAATAAGTAGATGTCAACACAAAAACACCTATTACGCAAGGAGTAAACACTAATCATTAATCATACCCACAATGCAATGCGCGGCAGAACTTGTTGCCACAGAGGTCACGTGACGCGGTGTCGCTGTTTGCAACACATTCTGCTAAACCACCGGAGCTCAAGGACTCGGTAATGTTAAACAGACAAAGTGCCGATAAGGAGTACGACTACAGACCACTCAAGGCTACAACCAAAGGACTCGAGGACTACTGAACACACAGATCTCTTTGTAGCACTGAGAGAGAGTTCCGGTACATGTGTTTGAACAGGCTTTGTGTGCCCTTAAGGAAGGACCGGGAACAGGGGAGAGTTAAGGTTGGAACTATACGTAGGATAGGATCATTGGTGGGAATCAAACCTGAACACCCCTTCAATGACATGCGATTCCTTCCGTGGTTGAGTGAGGTTAGGTCCACGCTATTCTGAGCCTGCCGTGCCAGCGTCAGTACAGGAGGGCGAAGCTCCAGAGCCACCAGAGGAACGCCAGCACATCAATTCATAAACATTACTCCGAGCTATGAGCCGACTGGAGGAAACTCCCCCGGCTCCTAGTCACAGGAGAAGAGCCAGCATATTCACCAAGCCCTGCTACGCCGGGGAGCTCTTAGTTCAACACATCCTGGAGCACCGTGCCCCCCACACCAAGCAATAGCGTCTGAGGGGGCGACTTGGCAGGAGGCCACCGATACAACCTCAGACCACGTTGGTTCCTTTAGAAAGTCCAACCTTCATGATTAGAGGGAAGAAACGGTTTGCACCGAACCAAGGAGAGGACAAGGTGCACCGCACAAACGCTGTCTTGGGTTCTCTCACTGTGTGGCTACAGGGGTCAGTCCGGCAGGTTAGACCTCTCAGGTGACCTCCGGGGAAACATTAGCTTTGGAATCTGAAATCTATTTCATGGATCCCATCCCGCCCCTAAAGGGCTGGCTGTCCGTCCAGAATCCACCCAACAGCTTCCTCCTTAACATTCTTACGTAGAACTGGAGGCAACTTTATTAAAAAGGTACAATAAGCAAGATTTGCGTTTTCAAGCTAGCGCCAGTCAAAATGTAGTCAAAACATCTCCTCCTCCCCCTCTCTGCAAACCCCCAGAGAACCCCCAACCCCCAGGGCTTACCTGAAGAGGTTTCTGTGCGCTACTCAGATCCAAAGACAGAGACACACAGAGCCCTGCAGCTACAGAGAAGTCTCTGCATAACACAATGTGTTGACATCTCAGACTAAAACATTTTGCATAATGTACCTGCATAATGTATTCTAATTCAAAAGGCAATGTCAACATATGCAGCAAACATCCGACATCTGATTAGATGCAGCGAACACCAAACTCCCAGCAGGTCTGAACCGGTCTGTGATGGTGTGAGAACCTCGTGTCAGAGCCTCTCAGGGGGCCGTATCTCACAGGATCAGGAAGGGTTGGGCCGTGGCGCCTGCGTTCAACCGATGGCTATACAACAGTTCTGGGGGGTTCCCCCCTGGTTTAGGAGGTGGGAGGGTTAGAGCGCAGCACCTCTGCTTGAGTGGTGCTCACCAGGGGGGCTGGCATTAGGATTTTGTGCATTGTAATGTGTGTGTGTGTGTGTGTGCGTGCGCATGTGGAAGGCGAACACTACGCTTCATTGTAGACATGAATTCATCAAAATCAACGTCAAATAGGGCGTATTTTATCCCACTATGTGGAGGCTGTATCAGGTGTTCGATCTACGTTCAATTCTCTCTCTCTCTCTCTCCCCCTCTCTCTCTCTCTCTCTCTCTCTCTCTCTCTCTCTCTCTCTCTCTCTCTCTCTCTCTCTCTCTCTCTCTCTCTCTCTCTCTCTCTCTCTCTCTCTCTCTCTCTCTCTCTCTCTCTCTCTCTCTCTCTCTCTCTCTCTCCTTCCCTCCCTCTCTCTCCCTCCCTCTCTCTCTCTCTCTCTCTCTCCCTCTCTCTCTCTCTCTCTCCCCCTCCCCCCCTCTCTCTCTCTACCTGCCACTGGTCTTGACCGGCGCCACCGACTGGTCCGAGCCCGTCTGGTTGATCCCGGTCAGCGTCACGCCGTCCGTCGGCTTCTTCTTGGTCTCCCTGCGGCTCAGCGTCCGGTTCAGGTCCACCGACCAGGCCTGGGGAGAGCAGAGGTCAGGGGTCAAGGGTCAGCACAAGACTCTGGGTCTTCAGGGAGGCGGTATAGTTCTGGGTAGAGGGGCTTCAGAAGGAGGTATAGTTCTGGGTAGAGGGGCTTCAGAAGGGGGTATAGTTCTGGGTTCATCAGCCCTCTCGGGTTAGGCGGCAGGTCTTTGTCTCTCACGGACCATTTTGTAAAAAAAAAAAATTATACTTTTGCTTTGAGTCAGTTACACAATTTATCCGTGCTTTCGCCGTACGTTTGGGCGTTCATGTGATTTACTTAAATCAAACAAGTTTTCCATTATCTTTAGATAATATTGATCACTTGCAAAAGTGATCAACAAAGAGATGAGATGATGAAATCAGAACTCCTCATAGCTGTCTGGGGGACATGGAGACCCACTGCGTACCCACCAGCGGCTCTCCGACACAGAAGTATACGTCCTCCTTTAAAAGACACGTGGAAGGAACACCACAAGCATGTGCAACACACACCAAGTGCTGCTCAACACAGCCCCCCGGGTTCAACGTCTGGTGAACCTGGCACAGCACAGAGCACATCTCCCACCGTTTACACCTGAGCAGTGGAGGGAAACCGGCTAAAAGGCAGAGTGTGGTCCTTTATATAGAGCAGGCCTGGAAGGAGGAGAAGGAGGAGACCCAGGCAGCACCCCCAGGGATCTGACCCAGGGATGTGATCTCGGCCCGGGGCTGAGCACGGTGCGTTAGGTGCGTTGGGTTGAGACAGAGCGTCACCCCGCCCTCTCCTCCCAGCTGGGTGGGGAGGGAGCCCAAAGCACCAACGCCCGATGCTTGGGGGCAGGGTCGTCTGGACTCTAGCAGGTAGGTGTGTTGGACCACCAGCCAAAAGGCTCTGGGTTTAAACCCCTGTCCCACAGCCTAGCTCCGAGAGCAAGAGGAGCCCTGACCCGTACAGCCCCTCAGCGACACGCATCCCCAGTAGTACAGATAGGAAGAGCCTGGAGTCACACGCCGGCCGGTGTTGATGTGGGCCCAAGTGGGGGGGGACCAAAACAACTCCTTATATACACTTTGATGGCCTTTGATAGATCCTGATGGACAGGACAGAGGAGCATTACTGAAACCCTCAGGGGTGACCTGGTGGAGTCATGTGACATCAGCATGTCACCAGGGGACGTCATGTGACCCGACCGTTACAGTCTAAAGGGACCACAGAGAGGGGTCAGGAGGGGGGCAAGTTTGGAATCTAAGGGGTCAAAGGGTCAGGAATGAACTGGGGGAGTGGTCGGTTGGGAATGCTAGCGAACAAGAAACGTCTGAGGCTACAGGCAGGCGGGACAGGAAGAGGTGACGTCACATGACCCAGGGACCAGAAGATCCCACCATGATCCCACCATGACCCCACTACCATAGGAAGAGAAGTCACACAGACACGGCAAAGACACACCAACACACCCACACCCACACCCACCCCCTCCAATATCTAGGGTAATGGTTCAGTCCGTGCTCAACTCACTACGACGGACCACCTCTTAGAGGAGCGGGGGGGGGATGAGGCCAAAGTCTGTCAGACAGGCGGGGGGGGGGGGGGGGGGGGGGGGGGGGAAGGATAAAACAAAGGGTTAGTAAACGACCAATTATTAAAAGGATTGAAATAAAAACACAAACCAGAATAGAGGGGGAGCTGGATTTAAATTTGGTGGTTGTGAATTCTGAACCGTTCAGCACATCTCCCAATACGTTAAGAAGAATCTATCACGATTAAAAAGAGGGCGTCCAACAGGATGCACCAGTCTCCCGGTATCAGCTCCCAACATTACAGCTCCCGAAGCTACACCCCCACTCCTCCCGTCACTCCTCCCCCCCCCAGGCCGGTACCTCAAACTGGGGCCAGTTCATGGGCATGCCGGGGCCGTGGTTGGAGCGGAACCACTTGAGGTCCTCCTCTGCGTCGGCGGCCGTCAGCGTGTCCTGGAGGTTGTGGTAGGTCGTCTGGAACCTGGGGGCAGAGAGGGGGGGGGGGGGGAGAGGGTCAGGAGGGAGAGGGGGAGGGATTCAGCCTCTGGGAGGGGGGGTAGGCCCTGTGCTGTGCGTCCAGCTGGGTTGGATGCTGGGGTGAGAGCGGGCCGGTCGTGTTGTTCCACAACAAAAGGCAACCGGCTCCCTAATGGACCTCGTTAAGGAGCTGCTAACGATGGAGCGGGAGGAGCTAGGAGCTGTTCCACTCCACGGCCATCTATTGTTAATGAGAAGTGGCCTCTACCTTCACCCCCCAAACGTCCCTGGGGGCAGACCCACCCGGCCTGCAGCTCCAGCTCACCTTTAACACACTGGCTCTGTAAGGTCGGATTGGTGAAGAGTGTGTGGGGTCTGATCTGTGATTGGTTGAAGGTGTGGGGGTCTGACCCGTTATTGGTTGAGGGTGTGGAGTCTGACCTGTGATTGGTGGGAGGATGTCGGTCTGACCTTTGATTGTTGGAGGGTGTGGGGTCTGGCTTGTGATTGGTGGATGGTGAGGGGTCTGGCCTGTGATTGGTGGAGGATGTGGGGTCTGACCTGTGATTGGAGGAGGGTGAGGGGTCTGACCTGTGATTGGAGGAGAGGTCGAGGTGCTGTTTGACCTCCAGCAGCAGCTCTTTGAAGAAGGAGATGCGTTTCTCCTCAAACTGCTGCCACTGCTCGAACACCTGCTCCATGTTCTCCATGTACTGCGGCGTCAGCTTGTCCAGCTCGTCAAGGGACTTCTCGTAGCGCTCCTGAGTCTGGAGGGTTCAAACCAGAACAGACCGGCTAAGACCAGAGCGGACCGTATCAGACTGGATCAAACTGAGGACCAGACCGAGCCAATCAAATCAGACAAGGATCCGTGAAAGAGTCAAATGCAAATTAAAGGTCTGTTTACTTCACTCTGTGGGTCACAGATGAAACATAAGGGAATAGAGTACCGGTATACACACGTGTTGATATACTGCAATTATACACACATAAACTAAAGAATAGAGTCCTAATCTGCACCAAACCGCCGCACTGCAATCACTGCAATCATCCAGTAGAGACGAGAATTTAATTGTGTTCCCGTTTTTCCTGAACAATACTGTGATTCTGGTTTCCTGATGGCTTCCTGTGGACTGAATGAACTCCATTTATGTCCAACTTTCACAGACACATTTTCAGCTTAAATCACCTCGGAAAATGACATCACCTGACACCAATGACAGCCAATCAGAACACAGACGCGGGAATGACCTTTGACCTGAGAGGGCACTGGTGTAGCCAGCATTATGATCCGTCAGCTCCAGTAATATCACAAGAACATTACAAAGCCGTCCCCCGGTGAGAGCCAATCAGAAACGCCTCAGGTTACAGTGTTACCCAGAAGGTGGTCTCCTAACCTTCTCTGTCTCTTGCTGGCTCTTCTCCACCTTGTCCTGAAGCTTCTTCTGGGTTTCGGGGTTGTTCTCCATCTTGCCCGTGTTCTCCCGGCTGGTGGCCAGCTTCTCCTCCTTACAGGCCACGTGGTGCGCCTTCTTCATCGTCTCCACCTGCAGGGTCACCGGCGTCATCATCATCATCATCACTCCTCATCCTCACCTACACAGCTGGTCGCTGTGAATTCCAATATTCTGATCATCAAATGCCAAAGGAAAGAGAAAAGCTGCTTCTACTGGGAGGCTTGAACTTGTTTCTATGTATTGTAGTTTGCATACAGGTTGTTGCAGGGCCACATTGTTGTGATTGGTAGGATGCAAACAAGGTCTGGGGGGGGGGGAGCGAGGAGCCCGATGGAAACAGCCTGTAGGCTTCCTTGATCCAAGATGTCCTCATTGTCAAACTGACTTCATTTATACCAAAGATACCCTTTGGAGGAAAGTGTCTCCTAAAAGGCTCAAAGTTCTGTTGCCTATGGCTCAGTGGTCACGGCTGCTAGCGTGATGAGCTCTGCCTCCAGACAGCGAGCGTTCACAGACACACTGTGAAATCATTTGTCATTATTTTAGGGATACGTATCGAATAAATAAATTGGTGTGTCTGAAACGGCACCAGTGTTTTTCATGTGAGGCATGGCTAAATTGAGTTTTAATTGGTGACTAGGTTACGGTCCAACTTATTTTGTAAAGGATATTACATCTCTATGTCTCTCTTAAGGCTTCACAAAGTGGCTTATCCAATAACATATCGCACCATGCCTTCTGATTAAGAGCATTACACCCCAACATAAACTCCTACACACGTTCTTTGGACATAGAAGTTCACTGCAGACGTTTACTCCAAACAGAAAAGGTCCAGTCAGGTTTTTAACCGAGGACCTTCTTGCTGTTAGGCATCAGCACTAGACCCTCTGTTCCACCAGAAATATCCACAGACAGTGAGGAACCTCACAATAAACGGTCTGACCAAAACATCCCAGAATATCGTTTCTATTGTTCCTTTAAGGAGATAGAGGGGTGTGTAGCGGACGCTAAGAAAGGCTGTGGCAGCTCTGCTGTGTGGAGGTCGTCATGGAGTAGAGAAAACAAACACAGACAATACGTTGAGTCAGGAGCATGAAGTCAGGCGCACAGAGGGGCGGTGAGCTGGGTAATCACCGGCTAAGGCTCTGCTCAGTCATATGAACACGGTACACTCTGAGCGTATTCTGAGGTAGAGTTCCTAAGCGTGCACTCATTTGGCATTAGAGTTGTGTCAATGTTGTTAGGGATCTTCATTGGCCTAATGCCCATGATACTGGGGCCTAATGTAACATAATGACCACGTTACTGGGGCCTTCCATGACAAAGAGCTTTAACATTTCATGCTAAAAGAACCAAAAGAATACACAATAATAATGTAATGAAAGTTTTCATGATCACATCAACAAATCCATGAAAAGAAACCATAATATCAAAATAAAACCTACCAATGAGAAGTTAGCAGATATCGGGGCCGGTTATACTTGCACAACTGGTTAAGGTGTTCCCAAAATTCTACCTGTAGGCATTTCTTACGCACCCCCACCTGCACCGTTGGGACATATCGGTATGCGTTTGTTAATCCCATCGGATTAGTTTGTTACTCTTAAATCCCTTTGCATTAGTTACTAAAGTCCCTTTGTATTAGTTACTTAAGTCCCTTTGGATCAGTTACTCAAGGCCCATTGGGTTAGTTTGTCATTTAAGTCCATTTCGGTTAGATTGTCACTTAAGTCCCTTTGGGTTGGTTTGTTACTTAAGTCCCATGAGGTGTTGCAGCCCACCCACCTCCTTGAGCTTCTTGGCCCAGGGCTTCTGGGCCTTGCGGAAGCCGTCCTCCGCCTCCTTGGTCTCCTTGTAGCCTCCGATCATCTGCTTGTGGTAGGCGTCGCGCTGCCAGTTCTTCAGCTTCTCGAAGTCCTCGCCCATCAGCGCCGCCTTCACCTCCATGTGCAGGTCGCTCACCTTCTCCGCCTCCGTGCACAGCGCGCCCCAGGCCCGCTCCAGGGTCCCGTACTGGGGCCCTAGGAACCCCACATCAACACCAGGTCAAAGGTCAGTTCCACATCAACACCAGGTCAAAGATCAGTGGTTCTAAAGACCCAAGGACAACAAACGTAAACATGTATTGATTTATATTCAAATAATAATTGATAATACATAATAATAAATATATAATACATTATAATCAATACATGTTCCGACAATCAACTGACAAATAAATAGACTCATCTTTTTAATACTAGAATAAATGGGAGCTTGTAGTATTGATTGCTTTAAGTGAATGAGTGTTTGTGTGTGCGTGCGTGCGTGTGCGTGTCCTACCCTTATCTATGAGCTGTCTCCAGCGCTTGGACCACTCGGTGAGCTGCTGGGCGTAGCCCTTCTCGATGCGGGCGCGCTCGTGCAGGCACGTCATCATGTCGTTGCACAGGCGGTTACCGTCGTCCACGCGCTTCACCGTGCGCTTGTAGTTCCCCACCTGGTGGAGGAGACCAGGAAGGGGGGGGGAGACGCAGGGAGGGTGGAGGAGACGCAGGTAGGGTGGAGGAGACGCAGGTAGGGTGGAGGAGACGCAGGGAGGGGGGAGGAGATGCAGGGAGGGACAAACAGAGGGAGAGATGACAGGCAGAGGGATGGATGACAGATCAGTGGAGTGACAGACAAGAACAGAAGTTTGAACGGAGGGAGTAGAGTCTACGCAGAACTCACCTCCCAGAAGCTGTCACTTGAGACGTCCGTCATGGAGTCAGTGTAGGAGCCCGACATCGCTGCTGTTGCCCTGGGTTACCCTCTGTGTAGGGCCTGAGGACAGAAACACACACAGGATAGGCTTAGGGAGAGCATGATGTCGCCATCTTGAAAGAATCTTAAAAAGATTCTAATAAATAAAGCAAGACATCGCTGCCGCACACACACACACACACACACACACACACACACACACACACACACACACACACACACACACACACACACACACACACACACACACACACACACACACACACACACACACACACACACACACACACACACACAGTTTCGGGTTAGTCTAACCATAACAGGTGTTGTAGATTACACCTGTGATCTAAAATTAAATTTGAAGCCAGGATGTTGTTGATAAATGAGGAATTTGGCGACTGGTCTGCTGTTAACATACACCGATACCCAGCCTGCTCTTCAACCCAAAATACAGAGCACAGGTTCCTGATAATACTGAAGAATACCAGACCCAGTGAGTGAACAGCTGCCCTCGGCCTTAACCTATGAGATAAAACAGGGCAACTCTGGGAAGGACGCCTCATGGAAATATTAATAGTTATAGTTATGAGTATGGATTGCGCCATGTGCAACGTCCCACGACAGATCTCTGGGAGCTACCAGGTGCTCACACATGTCGGCATTCCTCAGAGGTGGGGAATGAGGAAGTAAAACCACAGCATCACAGATATGTTGTCAGTACAGGTGTGGGAACCAACAAGAGGGCAGGATCCTTTTACGAGGATGCATGCCACACACAAAAGAAAATTCTAGAAACACACACACACACACACACACACACACACACACACACACACACACACACGGAGCAATTGGGGCAAGAGACTTATGGTAAAGAGGGGAGAGAGAGGGAGGATGGGGGAGAGAAGGAGAGAGAGAGAGAAGAGAGGGGACTAGGGGGTAGGAAAGAGGGCCACTGGGTTAAGAGGATTCCTTGAGTCCTACCTGCTCCTTCATGACATGAATATGAACCGCTAGTCGCTCTGCATACACAAGTGTCTGAGTGTCTGCTACACAACCAGAGACACACACACACACCAACAGAGAAAGGAAGAGAGAGAGAGAGTGTGATCTGGATGATAATGTGAGCCGCAGGTGGGTCTATATCCGCTTCCAGCCCCCAGACAGCCATCCATGTGTGTGTGTGAGCACCCGGAGATCCACAACGTGGGGGGGGGGGGGCCTTCCGTTAGATCTTGGCCTGGCATCAGACCCGGGAGCCAGGCACAAGGGCAGACAGTGTTCCCCCCCCATGGCTCCTCCACATCCCTCACACTCCTCCATCCTCCCCACCCTGCTGCTCTTACTCTGCCCATCGCGCGCGCACACACACACACACACACACACACACACACACACACACACACACACACACACACACACACACACACACACACACACACACACACACACACACACACACACACACACACACACACACACACACACACACACACACGTAATAGTTTGAGGGTTGTTGTGAGGTTTTTGTGTGTGTGTGCCTGTGTGGTAAAAAACTAATCATCTGAATCACTCAGCTCCCGTCAACTGTCACAACACCGGAATCCTCGACTGTGTTCAGACCTGCCGTCGACACTAGGAGAGAACAACATGTGTTTCTTCACAATTCTCAAATCTGAGGCAACAGCAAACACAGAATGTACCCAGGAACATTAGGTCTGCTAGAACTGTCAACTCACTCAGGAGACGCTGTTAGGGACCCCACATACAGGGGAGTCGGTATACAGGGGACCCCACATATAGACCAGCAGTGGGACACTCATCCCTAGTTTCTACATCCATAATCCTCCAAATGTGTCTATAAGGGGTACAGTTGGGTGGTGTAACGTATCTGTGTACACTGTACAGTATGCAGGCTCCTACATCCGCTCATGTGGATCTGTGACGAGGAGAGCTGAGGCCTACGATGAGTCCGGCACATGTTGCTGCCAGCTGTCTCCAGACCTCACCCTACATATCGCCACAAATACATCCAGGGCTACTGAAAAGGGCACAGCGCGGTGGGTTCCATCGACGAATTCAACACATCAAACGCAACAGAAAGTGGAACGCAACAGGGGAAACAAACATCACACGGCGATGCCTTCCTCTCCGACCGCAAATAACCTCGGATCAAAGACCGGTTCTGGAAGCATTGAGCACCTGCAGCAGGGAGGCTGACGAGCAGGGTACAGATGTAGACTCGGAGAAGCCTTCGTTTGTGGTCAAGACCAGGTGGGAAGAAGTCTCCCACTAAAGACAAACGCACACCAGCCAAAGGGAAGGCCTAAGCATGGTGTGAGTGAGTTTGTTTCTCCAGGCAGAAACGAACCGCCCTGCAGCGAGCCCCCGTGCCGAGGGCGGGACGGAGTAGCGGCTGTAGAAAGGTACTGTGTATCTGAGTTTACACAGTGACTAAATACAGTAGTAGTAATAGTAGCCATTGGCCAATCACCCCTGATAACAGCCCTCTCCCCAGAACCCGTTCACCTCTGGCCCAGTTAAAGCCAGCCTCCGTTCTGTGTTATCAAGCAGCTCTGTGAAGGCTCAGCTGTAATCAGGAAGGGATTCGAGCTGATGTCCATGGTACGGTGTTTTACCTCATAGCTGTTCTGTCACCACAGGGACCGTACAGTGATGTTAGCCCAATGAGTCGCGCCAGGGCTGGAGTTCATTCAGCCAATAGCGTAACAGCTGGAGGACCATGTGACACGGCCTGCTGCTTGGGCCGTGAAATCATAACCAGCGAGGGGAATTAGGAATTGAGAATAAGGAACTGAAATAGAGACATGACTCCTTAGTTAGTAGCTGTAGTCAGCTGCACTCCATTGAAAAAAAGGGTTTGACATTTCAAAATAGTGACATGTTATTTGAAGTTGGGTTTCTTAAACTAACAAGCAATAGCACACCAAATCAGTCGAGCAAGGATCAGACCCAACCTGATTTAAAGACCAAAGCAACATTATTTGGGATGAGATTTGAGTCTATAAAGATCGCTGTAAACTGTTTCCGTGTGTGGTTGACGTAGCATCCAATTACACAAAGCTCTGTTCGCTTGACATCCATGTTGTATCTGTGTTGGTGTTTTATGAATGAACGTCCAAGCAACCAGAAAACCCACATAATTTAAAAAGCGGGCGCGGCATCGATGGATATTGTTTACAACTCAACTCAGGCGAATCAAATCCTGGGAGGATTGCTTACTTTAGCCAGACACTGTCACTGGCTTAAATCATGCACTGACTCGAAATAAGAACTTAAAATCTCCAGGAATAGCATCTGCTCAGATGTGGAGCAGCATGGTAACTTGAGCTGCAGCCGCCCTGTGACTAGTCCCAAATATACACCACCCTAAAATACACCACCCTAATACACCAGACATGACCAGACGAAGACGAGTGGTGAAGAGGAGGATGTGGTGGAGGCACCTGAGGAGTGGCTGGCCTGGAGCTCTACAGCCTGGAGTAATGAGGTGTGGCTGGCCTGGAGCTCTACAGCCTGGAGTAATGAGGTGTGGCTGGCCTGGAGCTCTACAGCCTGGGGTAATGAGGGGTGGCTGGCCTGGAGCTCTACAGCCTGGGGTTATGAGGGGTGGATGGCCTGGAGCTCTACAGCCTGGGGTAATGAGGGGTGGATGGCCTGGAGCTCTACAGCCTGGAGTAATGAGGTGTGGCTGGCCTGGAGCTCTACAGCCTGGGGTTATGAGGGATGGATGGCCTGGAGCTCTACAGCCTGGGGTAATGAGGGGTGGATGGCCTGGAGCTCTATAGCCTGGAGTAATGAGGGGTAGATGGCCTGGAGCTGGAGCTCTACAGCCTGGGGTAATGAGGGGTGGCGAGCCTGGAGCTCTGAGCGTCAGCAGGTGGTTGCATTGCACCGATTAAAGGCTGTAAAGGAACTGAAATCAAAGCATGAAATTGGGAAGCAAGAAATACCAAAATAGGATAATCGAACACATGGTCCAAATCTCAGCGAGTATTCCAGTCCTCATTTCGGTTGCTCTTTCTTTCTGTCTGCGATAGTTGCCACGCCACACAAGAATTTCCCCATAATGATTTCCCAGGTTATTAACTAAAACTAACAACATACCACAACGACCACTAACGTCCTAAGATGCTGCTATGTTTCCAAAATGGATCATCACTGCGATGTCCGATACCAATAGAGAGGACTGCTGCCCTCCTGCGGTTCACCTGGACACACGGGCCTCAAACCAGCGACCGCTTCTCTGGTTCACTGCATCACACCCCTCCGACAGAGCATGAAGATCTTTTTGAATATCCAATATCTTCGTAAAGAAATGCATTACGTAAAAAAATCCATAAGCTGCTATTGAGATGTGTGATCCCTCAGTCAATACTAGCTCAGTAGCTCTAGGCTGCTCCACAGTCCCATTTCAGTCTTGATGTCTGGCGTTTCTGTTAATATATGGTCATTACTGTCAACGCATGGGGAACGCCGCAACATGATGTTGGCCAACAGACCTTTATTATACCGCCAGCCAACGACAGCGCTGCCACAAAGCAAAGGCGTACACACAAGGAATGATGTATTGGTAAGATGGCAGGAGAAGGACCAGAATATGATTGTCTATTACAGTAGTTGGTCGTCGTTGATGATTCGCCGGACCAGAACACGTTTCTACCTCCGGCCAGAAAGGTCTGGAATTCAAGACTGAAAGTCGGCAATGCCACAGATTCAAGGCTATGAAGACATTGAAATCAAGGCCAGGCACCTTGAGTTCAAGGCTGTGGAAAGAAAGAAAGAAAGAAAGAAAGAAAGAAAGAAAGAAAGAAAGAAAGAAAGAAAGAAAGAAAGAAAGAAAGAAAGAAAGAAAGAAAGAAAGAAAGAAAGATCAAAATGGACAGAGAGCAGCCATCCATCCATGACTGAGGGGAGTATGTGGGAGAGCAGCACCCAGTCACCATTACGTCTGCTACCCTGTGTATTTGGGTGCCATTTAACATCCAGCCTTTATTTTTAGCAGCTGCTGATTCAGAGCGGGGTATTGAGGTACATGACGAGCAGGTAGGACTAGCCACCTGTCTCCAGATTGTAAAATAGAAAAATGTTTGATGGACACCTCATATTTATAAAGTGGGTGTCACGCGACGCGGGTCTAAGGAGTCATGCGGAGACCATAAAAATATATTTTTGTTTTTATTAATTCTAGCGTTAAACCACCTTGTGGAGGAGAGAGCGGGGTCCTTCAAAATCCCTTAAGACACCATTTACTTTCGATCAGTCATCATGATGGTTGCCGGGGGACATCATTCTTGTCCCCCGGCGAAAAAGACATTCCTTTTAGAACAGACCTTCCATTGACTGTCATTCTCAGCTATTTAAACATGAACACATGCTAGTGTGTCTCCACACATAACTTTTTATTTCAACATGAAGAGCTTTAAGTGGATCTCCCTTTGTCCGGCCCAGTGGCCACTGGTAAGGAACCGTCCTCCCAGAGCCACTGGTCAGGAACCACCAGCCCAGAGCCACTGGTCAGTAACCACCATCCCAGTGCCCCCTCAGAGCCAGTGAAACTCTACCTCATGCCCCTCTGGCCCTGAGGCTCCACCAAACACAACGCGTTGCCATGACACCAGGAAGAAAAACAACAGCCGGACTGAAAAATGAGTTCTCCTTCCATGTCCTCATCCCATAATAGTCTGCTTATCTAGCCCTGGGCCGGGGGGCTGTGGAATCCACTCCATTATGGAGTCTATTTCCATTTCCTTGCTTTGTTTCCCAGGGAGGCTGAAGGTGGAGCAGGCTGAAGGTGGAGCAGGCAGGGCTGGATGAGAGGGGGTTGGAGCCCCACCTCTCAGACCCGCACAGCAGGACATCGGGTCCAGTCCCCGGGCAGAAAAAATGAGGACCAATAGACTCAGAGTGGCTGAGCTCTGATATAGCTGTCTCTCACACACACACACACACACACACACACACACACACACACACACACACACACACACACACACACACACACACACACACACACACACACACACACACACACACACACACACACACACACACCTTGAGGTTATCAGTTTCCTCTGTGAGCGTGGAGGGGTCATGACCTTGACTTTCACTCCACTGCAGTCTCCCCCCCTGCAGTGGAGTGAAAGTCTCCCCCCCCTCCCGTGCCCCACAGGGGGCGGGGCCGACAGCTGTGTGGAGGTTTGCTGCATCGGCACAAAGCCAACCGGTTCTCTGTGTATACCTCCAGCAATCGAGGGGGAATGTTCCAGAACTCAGCATGGTTTAGGGAGAAGCACCTCCAGTTCCAGGGACTGATGTCCTGGACGTCGCTTCTGGTCCTGGTACCCCGAGTTCCAGATCCCCAACCGGATGTCTAGAACCTGCTGCAGTTCCAGAGCCCTGTAAGGGACTTGGCTTAGCTTAGTTTAGCTAAGTTTAGCTCAAGGTCCTGGGACATGAAGGGCTCCCATGGGACTGCTCTGTCCACCACATCAGGGGTAAACAGCAGACCCGGAGTCGGCCATGGGACTGCCCTGTCCTCCACATCATGGGTAAACAGAAAACCCAGGGTCAGTCTGAACCAGCTCCACAGTATTAGGAACAACACAATGGGTTTGTTCCTCCTGATCACGGGGCCTCCAGAACATAATGAAGGGAAACACCGTCTGTGACGTGGTCCATGACAGGGGAGGGAGGGGGGGGGGGGGGGGGGGGGGGGGGGGAGAGACCCTGACTTCACTCTCCAGAGACACATTCCAACATTCTCTGCTGTGGAACCTCCTCACCCACTTTCCACCACACCACAACACCACCACCACCTCCACCACCAACCCTCCACCAAGGGCGGAGGAACGATGAGAAACAGAGTCACTCCCCAGTCGCTCCACCTCCACCTCCAGTCACTGATCCGTTAGCCGAGCCTGTATCTAACGCGCCCGGATAAAGAGCGAGAGCCCAGGTCCTAATCCTCGTCACAAAGTTCAGCTAGAACGCGAGGTTGCCGTACTGGGCTCTGGCGGTGTTCCGTGAGGTTTAGCTCAATCTTTAGGCTCTTGTACCGACATGGACCTACGTCCATCGTACACACACTGTGACAATACACAGTATTTAAGACGGAACTGAGCTGTGTCACTACAGGACTGGACCGGGATTGGCTGTCTTAATCCCGGTTTGTTATGAGGCGCTGCAGAATCCAGGGTTCCACAAGAGAAAAACCAGCAGCTTTAGTGGTTGTGCGTGTGATGTAAATGACATACAGAAATATATACACACACAACCGTGGACCAGTGTTCTTTAAACAACGACAAAGCTGATGAAAAGTTGCAAACATATGATAACAGCTGCAAAGATAGCAGAAAATGAACTTTGTTTTGCAAAGTAAACACAGAAAGATTGTGTTGACGTGGTTTCAGAGACTTGACTACACTCTGTTCATCTTTAAATGGGACTCTTGTGATCGTCAGCCAATATGATATCCTACTAAAACTATCTTATACGTCCGTGTATACGGAACAATCTAAATGTATGTATCATTAAAATAAAGACCTCTCAAACTTCCATCACAATGCTTTCATACTTCGGCTTTTGCTGCCACGACAACGTTCCAGTAGCAACATTAATGTACATAACCAGTCAAATATAGTCCATTAGCTCAGAAGAATGTAATCAGTGAGATCTGGCAGCCTTCATCTGACTGAATGAAACCCCCACCACACAAGGTCAAGCAAAGGCACTCAAAGATACATTTAACATGGATACCAATTCAAACGTTGAGATGAGTTTTGAACCTAAACCAACAGAAATGGACTGGAACCCATAACCAGGACACGAGTCCCATAACCAGGACATAACCAGGACATCTTGATAGCCCAACTGAAACACAGACTAATAATCTTCCCCCCTGACTTCTGTTCCACTCCTGATGACGACAGGCAGATGATTGACTAACGTTGACTAACGCTGAGGTTGGTCCAACAGTCAACACTTCCTTCCCCACACATTCCTGATGTCCCCATGATGTCCCTTAGAAATCCATGTGGCAATCACACATCTCATGTCATGTCTCCTGGGACCGAATTAAAGATATTGTTGTTTACTTATTAGTGTTTTCAATAGAGTCCATCAGGTTCACTTTGCATTAGATTTGAAGTAAACTGACTAAACCGTTTGAACAGGTAAGGAATAATCGGCAGAGACAACACTAACTACAACTACTAACCTCCCAACCTGGACCGGATCGAGTTCAAACTAACCCAATGGTCTATAGTACTAACTAACCCGCCCCGCCCTTCAGTCCTCCAGAACAAGCAGATCCACAGAAAAGGAGAACGACAAACTAATTCACTAATTTGACGCAGACTTTGTTAATTTATCGCTACGGGTCTACGGGTGAGGGATCAGAGCTCTGAGTCCCGGACTCAAGTCCTAGGGGGTCCCGGGTCATAAGAGCTCCATTCCAACTTTCTAATGACCAGCGAGTCTACATGTGGTTTACTGAGCACCATAACCAGTCAACCAGGAACACATATCAGGTTTAGTAGGTTTAGTTTGGACACAATAACTTAATAATAACCTAATAGATAGAATTACATCCTAATTACTGATCACAGATCGGTTCGCTCTCGGCCATAACGTCAGACCCACCGGCTAACCACTCTACCGTGAGTTAACTAACTTAACTAACTCTAGATCCAGACCTGGTTCAAGTTCTCCTGATCTCCTGAACTCCTAAACCCGCTCGCTGAAGTCTTACCTGAGTATGTTCCTCCGTGAGTCTTTACGGCGGAGGCGGAAGGATCTGCGTTCCTCTGACGCGGTGATGTGTCCGTTGTTTCCTGCTGGTCGCGCGGCCCCGCCGACAGGCACCGCGAAGGGGCGCGCCTAGTGACGTCACGTCCCGCCGGCAACACGGGGGGCGTGCCTAGTGACGTCACGTCACTGAATGACCGGAACGTGAAGTGACAAGTCTGTTACTTTTGATAAGAAGAACCAATAGGAAGGGGAAGACGACTTCAGAGCATTGTGGAGTTAGGGGAAACTTTTTAATAACGGCCTCGTTGGCATGATAATATTGCACTTAAAATATATTTTTCTTTTCAAGCACAGCAAATAATCATTGAAATAGATTAATGCAAGTGACATGATTTATTTATATTTTGTTGAAGACATTTAATATCTTCATTTGTATAGTTCTATGTTTTAAACTGAACAATATGTGTTCAAAAAGGATAACACCAACAGTAATGTTTTAAGGAATACATAATTTAAATGCTAAACAGTGACTACTGCTCATTAAAAATACTATGTAACAGCCTTTAATAATGGTAAATAGTATAAAAGGAGGAAAATAACAAGCCTGACATTTTAAAGCAATGTCTTCTCTGGACATTCAGTTCTTTCACTCCAACCCAAGCGTCAAAAAGTGGTGTGTGTGTGTGTGTGTGTGTGTGTGTGTGTGTGTGTGTGTGTGTGTGTGTGTGTGTGTGTGTGTGTGTGTGTGTGTGTGTGTGTGTGTGTGTGTGTGAGGTCGTCTATGTGATGAAACAGGTCAAGGTGTACTATTTTATAAACATTTTAAATGCTTAATCCTGTCTGAAGTCAAACCCCACCTCTGGACAGAGCCTACACGCGGAGAATCAATACTTGAAGGCCAGAACTGCACATAAACATGAACTTGAATGAGATTATTTTACCCACATACAGGCTATCTCCATGGTAACCAAATTTGGAGGCGGGCTCAGAAATGTCAAGGTTACCCCGGCTGTAATTTCCGTGGTTACCACACACACAAATAAAGTTCTCTCTCTTCTGTTTTTAATCCAAAAAAACAAACTAATTAGATATGATTTAATTATAATCATGTTAACATTCTACTCATTGAATAATTATATGTAATGTTAGTGAAACTTTTCAATTCTCGATCAATTATTTTTTAGAAATGTTAATGATAATAAAAAATAAATGAACATAACATTAAATAAGGGTTCACATTCTCTGAAGATAAGGTCTGAACATAATAACATTTCTGAATTCCTGCTGTGAACAGAAACTGGCCAGCTGAGGTGACTTCATGGATGTTTGAGATTCCAAAGCATAGCATGAGATATAGAAGCTGAATTTACACACAACGCAAACAGATCTAGGATCAGCTGAATGGAATGAAATGATTGCATGTCCTGCATCCACTGAACATGATGGAAACTGGAAAATAACATTTAGTCAATCTTAAGAGAAAAAAGCAGCCTCATAAAATCCATACTGTATTTTTATAATACCATATAAAAAGATAATTAATTTCTGTTCTATGGCCTCGTTAATTCAGCAATGTACCAGATAATACTCTCACTGAAACTTCCACAGTCTGTAGAAGGTTCTGCTATGATCACCATAGCCTCTGTCCATCACATTTGGTTAGGCACAGTTAGCCTCCAGTCCTAATCATTAGTCATGCATAGATTAACCAGCCGCAACCTCTCCTTGGACGACGTTCTGCCCTCCTGCTTCTCCTCGTCCTTCAGCATGCCCGCCAACTTCAAGCAGTACCTGGGATCGGATCAGATACAATCCAAGCCCTCCTCCTATTGGATGCCCCCCCCCAGCCCCCCCCCCTATTGGACACTCCGTCCCAGCACTGATGGGTCCTTCATGGCATGCTGTAGCATGGGGTCGGGGGGGGGTCGCGACTGTGTGTCTCCTGGGCAGCTGTCAATAAAGTTTAGGAAAGCTCCACGAAACAAAGAAGGGTATAAAACAATTGTCAAGCTTGACTCTTTTTCTGTGGTTTCATTTCCCCTGGCCTGGAGCCATCCTGGACCACCGTAACGTTCACAGGAAGTTCTTCTAGGCGTCGTCCGACCTCACTTCCAGGTCGCGGCGGTGGGTCGCTGCCCGGCCCCAGACCCCGCCCCCTTGGCGCCCTTGGACCCCAGCGACTGACCCGAACGGCTCCGCAGCTCGCGGTCGGCGTTCTCGCTCAGCGCCTGCTCCTCGTCGTACCTGGGAGGCGAGGGGGAGGAGTCAACGTAGGTTAGACCTCCATGAGACCTTTAAACCTTTCCATCATTTAGATCAGATGCGGTTCCTGGGACCCCCTACAGAGCAGCCTGGGGTGGAGGTCGAGGTGGAGGATGAGGCCCTCACCGCACAGCAGGAGGCCAGCTTAAACCTGGATCTAATGTCTTAGCCACAAAACTCTAAAACAGAAAACCAATATACTGGGTGCTCTCTCAGCTCAGACAACACATCAGCCCCCTGCTTACTGGGTGTTCCCATGAGGGAGGCTGTTATCTGGACCTTATCCGCCACATTCCAACAGCGTCGATAACTCAGACGGTATAGCAACAAACTGGAGTGTACTTAAATGTACTCATTTAAGTAGAGAAAGAGCACTTTAGGGTTTATTAAAGAAACAGGATGAACTTCATCGTAAAGCTAGCCTGGATGAACAGTAACCTCCGTATTTATAGAAGATAGATTCGGCTCTCCTGGATAACTTTCTTAGGTGGTTACCCAACTTGCTTTGGGTGGTTAGAGAAAGATGAATTAACATTCGGGTGGTAAACAGTAATGTTTGGGGTCTGTCGCTAAGGCAACGACTGTTGCAAAATAAAGCATACTTTGAGCCAATGCCAACTGCTAGAGGCAACATTCCTCACAAGTCTCACTCAGATAGTGTCTTTAAACAGAAAAACTGTGGAGCATATTATTTGAATAACACTCGACAGCTTGCATTATCAAATCAAGAGGAAGCCCCTTCAATATGAATATCCTTCGATGATGAATTTCAAAGTCAGAGCGCAGTTACTTACTATTCCTGACTTTTTCCAAAAGCTACTGGATAAAACAAAAAGCTAGCCTCCTTCGAGCCGGAATTGAACCAGCGACCTAAGGATGTCAGTTTAACTCTACAGTCCTCCGCTCTACCAACTGAGCTATCGAAGGGCTCCCATTGTGGTGGAGGTCACCATCAATGAGGTCACCCTGTTACCACACGGCGGTTGCCACACGGCGGTTGCCTCACTCAGCATTCCTATCTTCAGTCCTCGTGTACACAGAGTAGTTCCCTCTTTGACTATGGCGGAGCAGCTAGTGTTACACTCAGGAAGAGAAGTAGGTGGTCGAGGCATTGGAGTAGCCACCAAAAAACAGCAGAACTTGTAATGGTCAAGAGTGCCTCTAGCCACAGAGATGAGACATAGAGGATGAACTCACAGGCGGCCGGGCGTCCAGGAATAAACCAGCAGTACTCAGAAGGCAGTAGTCACATTCACATGATAGTACTGTACTCACACAGTATTTGGTACTACCCTCAGGAATTAAAGCAGATTTTTCACAGTACTACACAAAAGGTCACCTATCACAATCAGAGCGGAAGGGTGCGGCCTCTAGGTGCTAGGATAATTTTTACACAAACGTTGATTTAATGAACTAGTAATAAAGTAAAGAAGGTTATATCGGTTGTGAAATAATCATTAGGATACATTTTTCCACAACATACTCATAAAAGTGTTCTCAGGAATTAGTGCTCAGTGTAGTTAAAGCAGCAGTACATGGTAGGGCTCTGTGTAGTTAAAGCAACAGTACTTGGTGGTTATCTGTGTATTTAACGCGGCAGTACATGGTAGTGCTATGTGTAGTAAAAGCAGTAGTACTTGGTAGTTATTAAGTGTAGTTAAAGCAGCAGTACTTGGTGGTTACTATGTGTAGTTAAAGCAGCAGTACTTGGTAGTTACTATGTGTAGTTAAAGCAGCAGTACTTGGTAGTGCTCAGTGCAGTTAAAACAGCAGTACTGGGTGGTTACTATGTGTAGTTAAAGCAGCAGTACTTGGTGGTTACTATGTGTAGTTAAAGCAGCAGTACTTGGTAGTGCTCAGTGTAGTTAAAGCAGCAGTACTGGGTGGTGCTCAGTGTAGCTAAAGCAGCAGTACTTGGTGGTTACTAATGTGTAGTTAAAGCAGCAGTACTTGGTAGGGCTCTGTGTAGTTAAAGCAGTAGTACTCACAGTAATTGGTAGTTCCCCAGGGCCTCTCGGGGCGGGGTGCGGCTCCAGCGACAGTCCCCAGTGATGTCCCCGCTGGGCGCCACGATGTTGAGCGTGTCATTGATCAGGTTGTACTTCAGGATGCGGTCGTTGGCCGTGCTGGAGGTCAGCGAGGGGGAGGCGTTAACCTAAACACACACACACACACACACACACACACACACACACACACACACACACACACACACACACACACACACACACACACACACACACACACACACACACACACACACACACACACACACACACACAGGTTACAGCAGGCCTTCTGAACACGCTTCAAGAAGCTTGACGGTGAATCTTGCACGACCAACCCTCACTGAGCAGAAGCTCTAACTTACATGATGACAACATCAACAATGGATCTGAACAAAGGTTCTTCAATCAAAGGTCATTCCCAATGTCCACAGCTTCCCTGTGGGCATCCTTCAGGAACCGGCCCTGACATGGCCTGACAGTGAATGACTTGTATCTGATTCAATGCTGCGCTGACAGAAAGCTTCTGCTAAATGACCCCATATTAAATGATGTGTACAGGCTGGCACTTTCTTACATGAACCCAACAAGCTGTGAGCTCATTGGTGCCGCCAGGGTGTTGTTGGGCAGGAAGTGGACCGTGAGTTAATGGGAACACAAACCCATTATGCGTGGTGATCTTAGTGTGATGATGATGTGATGTAGTAGACGATACAATAAAGCACTGAAATTCTATTGTAATTAAGTTTTATTTTCTATAACTGCATAAATATACACAAATGAGATCTACAGACAAGACTAAGACAACATGCCCATGCCTGTCTGTCTATGCATACCTGTGTGTGTGTCTTACCTCTATAAGCCAGGGCTTCAGCTTGTCATCAATGATGATGTCATAGCCGTAGCACTCGAAGCAGTGCTTGTCATTGTTCATCACCGGCTAGAGAGAGAAAGAGAAAGAGAGAGAGAGAGAGAAAGAGAGAGAGAGAGAGAGAGAGAGAGAGAGAGAGAGAGAGAGAGAGAGAGAGAGAGAGAGAGAGAGAGAGAGAGAGAAAGAGAAAGAGAAAGAGAGAGAGAGAGAGAGAGAGAAAGAGAAAGAGAGAGAGAGAGAGAGAGAGAGAGAGAGAGAGAGAGAGAGAGAGAGAGAGAGAGAGAGAGAGAAAGAGAAGAGAGAGAGAGAGAGAGAGAGAGAGAGAGAGAATAAACTTACGAATAACTACATTAAGAAGAGTAATTCAACCCCAGAGGACCGGGTCAAGTCCTTTCAAGTCAGTTGTATTTATATAGCCATCAATCCCGTTACGGTCTCAAAGGGCTAAACAGGGCATACGTTTAGTACATTACGTATATATCTATATATGTATAACTTTAGTACATCATTACATGTACAAACCTCCCCACCAACAGGCCTCACAGATCTCAGTAAGGGAAGTGGAGGTTGAACAGGAAGGAGTGAGTCATCAACACATAGAGGAACTCATCTGTTTCAGAACATTTATCAATCAAGTTTTCTGAATATTTCAGCCTATAAATCCTTATCTGTTGTAATGCATAACAGTAAACATACAACACATGAAGGAAGTCACACACACACACACACACACACACACACACACACACACACACACACACACACACACACACACACACACACACACACACACACACACACACACACACACACACACACACACACACACACTCACCGCGACGGCCTTGAGGGACTGCACCACGATCCAGTGGATCTGGTCGAACAGCCTCCCGGTCACCTCCATCCCCCGGGTGCTTTCCAGGTACAGCCGCAGGTTGTCCACCGTCCACTTCCCCCCGTGCACGTGGTTGTAGTCATCCTGCAACCGTTACGTGCACGCTCATTACCGCGCCCATCACCGTGGCACCGTGCACGCCCCTCAATTCGGCACCGTGCACGCCCGTCACTGCGGCACCGTGCACGCCCGGCACCGCGGCCCGTGCACGCCCGTCACCGCAGCCCGTGGTTTGTGAATATATGTGTCGGTCGAGTCATAGAATTTGCAGTTATTAAATATATATATTATTTAGAGCTGTCAAGCGATTAAAATATTTAATCGTGATTAATCGCATTAATGTCATAGTCAAATTATTTTTCTATGCTAAATATCCCTGGATTTTTTTGTCCCATAATTCTTCTCATTTTAATTCTCTTATCAACATGGTGAAGTGCATCGGCTTGCCTTGTGCAAATGATTTTTTATTGATAACAACATTGGCATATACTGATCAAATCAGGACGATACAAAAAAATAGCCTATAGTGCAATTAAACGACTGCTTTGAACAAATGTCATTTGAACATAGCAGTCAGGCTACTGCTTCTTTGTCTTGAGCCAAAGAAAAAAAAATATATATTTTTTTTTTTACTAAAATAATTGCGTTAATCGTGCAATACATTTTTTAACGCCGTTAAATTTGGTTTGCGTTAACGCCGTTAATAACGCGTTTAACTGACAGCTCTATTATACAGTTATGAATCCTTCTGATGATGAGGGCTCACCCCGTGCTTCTGGATGGCGACGTTGGTTAGGTGGATGAACATGTTGTCCAGCTCACTGGTACTGGGTGTGTACTTCACCGTGCAGAAGCGGCAGAACCCCAGCTTGTACCTGAAACACACACAATGTCTATTATACGAGAACCAAGTGTCCTGTGAACACTATTATCATTCAGGCGAACTCAAAGAAGATCAGACACAATCAATCGATGACTACACTGATTTATTCACTAATTAATACTACTCTTTGAATGATTATGATCCTAAAACCTAAATGGAAAGTTGTGAGCCATTACAAAATATAGAAAATTTGAGAAATAATTCCCCATCTCGAATACGTTTACCAAGTGAGTGAAGTTTACCATTTAATGAGTATCACTCTTATATTACCTAGATATCAAGGCCTGGTCAAGATAAAGGCCTAGGCGACTACATATACTTTACTATAAGTACTCAGCTGCACCACATCCTGTGCCTGCTCTTAAGTAACATAGAGCAGAGGCCTACAAGACGATAACATTATCATGATCAGAACACTCCCTTCCACCGCCAACATCCGTCTCACATTGTTTGACTTTATTAAGGTAAACATGACTCGCTGCATGTTTGACTAAGGTGGAGTTTGGAGTTCACACCATAGCTAACAGCCAACGTCCTAGCCTGGTGATAGTTCTGAGCATAGACTAGGAAAGAACATGTGACGTATGGGGCTGTGCATCGTTACGTCACATCGCAAGGACCGCCACCATTTCAGAAGTATCGGAGCAGAGTAGCGTTTAGTGTACAGGTCCAATAGGGTTTTATTCATTGTTTAGTAATTAATCATGAAATTATTTGTCAGCACAGTTCTGTTTCAAACTGCCAGTGTTTCTCATGAGCCTAGGATACGGTAGATTTACGTAAATTAAGGGTTTGAGATGACTGCAACTCTCTGAGTTCTCTCAAAATAGCATTGAGTATCGCAGAACGGAAAATCTGCCGATGCATTATAATGTACAAACCCTTTAATGGTTTGATGTATAGCCTTTACTAGCTGTATTTCTTTCCCTTAACTAGCTGGTTTAATAGCCTACATGTAGCACTTGAGCGGCCGGTAGGTGGTCACCAGGACGTAGAGCCGCAGGTCGAACTTCTTGCCCCCGATGAGCAGCGGGTTGTCGATGTACAGCGAGATGACGTAGGCCTCCTTGCCACTAGAGGCCGCCATAAACCTGCAGTCAAAAGTCCAAACACTTATTGATTAAAAGGATTCCAATGGACAACCAAAGCAGTATAAGTTTACAAAAGCTGACTTTCGTTCAGTTAAGAAACAAGTTAAGATAAATACTAATAAAACTGAAGTTACTTTCACTCTATTTTCCAAATTATGTAGTGTGTATGTAATGTGACAATGCAGTGTGATAAAACATGATTGTTTTTTTTATCAGTTAGTAAAAACCCAGGGTTGGACTGCAGCCAAATGGTGAGACCATGAAGAGTTTCAAGACAAAGCATAATAGCTAAACAGAAAACCGGTCACACCCTCCTCTATGTAAATCTATGCAAAGCATCGCCTCTAGAGGGAGGTGTGTGTGTGTGTGTGTGTGTGTGTGTGTGTGTGTGTGTGTGTGTGTGTGTGTGTGTGTGTGTGTGTGTGTGTGTGTGTGTGTGTGTGTGTGTGTGTGTGTGTGTACACTCATGTGTGAAACCAGAAATGTTCCAATGCAATGACCCCCATGTATTTAGAGGTATAACGGCAAATACACCGGATGTCATTGTGATTGATCAGAATAGCAGAGAGGTTTTCCTATGGGAAGTTGGTTGCACCTTTGACTCAAGTTTAGAGGAAGCTTTCCTCACTAAACAGGTTAAATACCAACCATTAGTGCAAGCTATCCTACATTTAGGCTATAAATGCCAGCTTATCGTTTTTATTTTCGGCAGCCTAGGTCATGTCCACAGGCTGGTGGTCAGAGGCTTGAAAATTATGAGGTTGTCCAAATGTAAAGCCAAGCAGCTTGCAACATATTGCTCAATCTCCTCCATTATAGGCAGCCGAGCTATTTGGAGGAGGAGGTGTTTTCTGTACCCATAGATTTTCTCTGTCTGTTAACAGACTGTGTGCAGAATAAGCTCATGTGTATGTATTGTCTATTCTGTGCATGTTTGACTAAAGTACTGCAACATGTTGTTTCAGGGATGTAGGGCATCAAAAGCAACTGAAAATATTTGTGCCCTTGCAATGTATTTTATAAATGCGGACACAAATAAAGATATTTGAAATGTGTGTGTGTGTGTGTGTGTGAAGATGTTAGTTATACAGGCTGGATAATGCGGATGATGATGATGACGATGATGATGATGATGATGATGATGATGATGATGATGATGATGATGATGATGATGATGATGATGATGATGATGATGATAATGTCGATTATGGTGATGACGACGACGATGTAGGAGGAGGAGGAGTACTCACGTTGAGGTACGGCTGTCCCTGGACCACTTCTTGATCTGGGACAGTTTGTTGATGAGGAAGATGCCCTTTCCCTGGGCCTTCCCGCACGGCTTCATGATCCACGTGGTGGACGGGCTCTTCCGGAACTCCTCCACGAACAGGTTGTAGTCCGCAGGCAGCATGAAGGTCACAGGGACGAAGTCTGGAGGTGACAAGGAGACAAGGTGATGAGGAGATGAGGAAATGAGGAGGAGACTCAAGGTTGGAGAAACTTCTCTGAGCTTCTGCTGGTTTCTGAGCTCAATGGAAGATAATTATGATCGCCGATGTTAGTCAATGTTAATTAAGTGATTTAGTTAAGTTATCTTTTCTAAATATTTTATATTGGTGTATTTTCGGACAACCCATTAATGAGCAGAACGCATCTTAATAATCGCTTATAGCCTGTTTCCAGTGGCTGGAGAAGAGTCCAGCTCCCTGGTTGTAAGAGAGACCATTAATAAAACATCAGTGCAATAGGATGAGACCCTCTGCCCTATCCGGTTCTCTGACGCCCCCCGCTGGGCAGAAAGAGATTCAATCAGCACCACGGTTTGGAAGGTGAACGCTCTGACCGCTAAGCTAAGGTGGCTCTCACCTTCTACTGAAATTAGACCCACCCTGGAGGATTCCCAGGACTTCCTCCCCTCCGTCCCATATACACTGCCAGAAAGTGCAGCTAGTATGCAAGCCCAGTTAGCATGAACGTTTAGCTGGCATGAAAACATAGCTAGCATCGAAAGCACTGATAGCCTTTCAGGTTCAGCAACTATACTCTAAATACCGACCGCGCTCCTACCTAGGTGGATGTACTTCCCGCCCTCGTCCTTCTCGGCCAGTGGGCTGCTCTCCTTCTCCAGCTCCTTGCGGTAGCGCTTGATGTTCTTGATCATCAGGTCCTTGCGGGTCAGCTCGTAGTGGTTGGGGAAGTGGTTGACCATCTGGTCATCCGACAGGCGGTAGCCCGTTTCCACGCTGAACACCGTCCGGATGGTCTGGATGCTCATCCTGAGACCAGGGGCCAGAGAGAAGACACAACCGTCAGGAGAGGGGGGGTTAGGAGAGGGGGGGACCAGAGAGAAGACACAACCGTTAGGAGAGGGGGGGGGGACAGAGAGAAGACACAACCGTTAGGAGAGGGGGGGGGGGGGACCAGAGAGAAGACACAACCGTTAGGAGAGGGGGGGGGGGACCAGAGAGAAGACACAACCGTTAGGAGAGGGGGGGGACCAGAGAGAAGACACAACCATTAGGAGAGGGGGGGGGGACCAGAGAGAAGACACAACCGTTTGGAGAGGGGGGGGGACCAGAGAGAAGACACAACCGTTAGGAGAGGGGGGGACCAGAGAGAAGACACAACCGTTTGGAGAGGGGGGGGGACAGAGACAAGATACAACCATTAGGAGAGGGGGGGGGGCAGAGAGAAGATACAGCCGTTAGGAGAGGGGGGGGGACAGAGAGAAGATACAGCCATTATGAAAGGGGGGGACCAGAGAGAATAGAGTGGGACAAGAGAGAAGATTCAGCCATTAGGAGAGGGGACCAGAGAGAGACCAGAGGGAAGTTACAACCGTAACTAAGGAGAGACCTCTTAGTCCTGCCTCTCTACCTCTGGAAGACCTCAGAAATCCTGAGGCTGTTTTGATATCTGTTCCAGCCTTGATGATCACTCTAACTCAACACTAATCTACTGTTTTTAAGCAATTTAACCTTCATATCTCACATACACAGCACATAGTACAAGGTTTACAGCACATAGTATATATATCGTACATAAGTACACAGTACACACATACTACACACTACATAAGTAGTACAAAGTACATAGTATACAGTACATAGTATCTACATATTACAAACATAGTCCATACATAGTAAACAGTACTACATACATAGTACACAGTACATTGTACACAGTACACAATAGATACTACACACTACATGGCACATAGTACACAGTACAGAGTAAATACTACACACTCTGATCCCCGTATTACTGGTGAACTGGGAGAACTCACCAGTAGAAGTTCCAGTCGTCGGTGTCGGTGACCGGCAGCCATCCCCTCTTCTCAAAGTTGTTGATGAGCACCGACTTCTCGATGTCCGTCACCCACTTCACCCTCCCCGCCATGGTCCCTATGGGATGGGGGGGGGGGGTTATGGGACACACACACACACACACACACAGGAAGTTACGTGTCACACATGAACACACACCGAACAAACAAACAAACGAACAAACACACACACACACACACACACACACACACACACACACACACACACACACACACACACACACACACACACACACACACACACACACACACACACACACACACACGCACGCACACAGATTAAAGACAGGCAGGTAGACAGTTGAGAAGGGGGCATCAAACTGCAGAGACAGTTCATTATAAGCCATAAAAGGTAAATATTATTACCTGTTAATGTTAAGACCCGCCGGTTGTCAGCATGGACCGGGCGGTGTGGCGGTCAGCTGGAAGGGGGTACACCCCGTTTATCCTGGAGCTCGAGCTGGACGGATATCATCCGGTGATGACGTTCAGTTTACATTAAGCAACATCCACAAACGTCGTTCCGGCGTCTCCAACAGTAGCACACGAGTCCATGATGTCGACGGCGATCAGTGAGGCTACATGCCGGCTGATCATGTTATCGATCACACCCCGGTGGGTGATGAAACGCCCCATGGAAACACACCGATTATTATTTGCAATACAACTCGAAAGCTCGCATACCATAAGATGGTTCCGGTATGTTCTGTGAGAGTGTGCGTCTTTGGATGCACACTTGACAGATTAAAATATATAAATACTGCTGAATGACCAAAAAGAGGTCGACAGGGAGGCTGTATATCTTCCGGTTAGATAGCCTAGCAACCGGAGACGCAGTGACGTCATGCGGGATGCTGAGCCTCTGCTCACTACTAGGGGCCACTTTGGTCCAACTCCCCGATATCCATGTTTTGTGCAACACGTTAATACAAATAAGTTGTTATACACACCTCACACCAAGCTATATCCCCAAGATGTAAGATAGTCATGTTGAGTATCCTTTGTTGTTACAAATGCACAGGTACATGAGTTTTGTGTTGTGCAGCGTCTTCGTCGCTGGGGTGTTTCCAGTGCCCCCTGGTGGTTGGTCTCCTTGGCTATGGTGTTTCCAGCACACCTTGGTTGTCGATCTCATGGTGTTTCCAGTGCCCCCTGGCGGTCGGTCTCCGTATCTATGTTGTTTCCAGCACCCTCTGGTGGTCGGCTCCGTTGTGTTTCCAGCGCCTCTTGGTGGCCGCTCGGTAGACCTGCACTCAGAGGAGGGGCCACGGTGATTCTGATAGTTACCTGAAAGCGACGAGATTAAAGGACGCTGCTGTGAGTAGTCCACCGCAATCTTCGAAATAATTAATATTTATGGTTCATTCTTTAAAGTAGGCTATTACGTTAATAATGTTTTTATGTTTTCTACAGGGCGGCGTCTACTTTAATCTACAAATAAGGTAAGTTTTATTGTTACCAATTTCTATTGTGCACCTGTTCCTTTGTACTGATGGTCGATGCGCTCATCGTTGATATCTGGAACATATTCAACACTAATCAAGATTAGTGTTGATTAGTGTCCTAAATATCTCTGCTGAGATTAATAAAGTTTATCTTATCGTATCTTATCTTATTATGCAGTGATAATACTACTGAATATTATAATGTAAACCATCATAACGTTGACTACGACATAACTAAAGTGTCTGATCTTCAGCCGACCTTCTGATCTGAGATGACTTCATGCTTTGTTATGAAAACAACCCCTCACGTCAACAACAAACTGGCTTTCACTCTCACTGTTATAGAGTTAGGAGTCAAACCAAACTCGGTCATTGTGCAGTCGTTCAAATAGGAACACAAAACGTTCAGATAAAAACATACAACACATTGGGACAGAAAATATTTATATAGGCCTAGGTTAAATAGGTTTTCGAAATAATTAAATTGTTTCTCAGGGCTTAAGTCCTTTGTAAGGGTATTGCGTTTTAACTTTTTTTGAAGCATTCGCTGATGAAATATTTCAGTTGACGGGGAAAGCAGTTTGGGTCATTTGAGTTATGGAAATTAAATATTTGAATCGGGACTGGCCCTCCCGCCTGGCCGTGTTTACCAGAGAGACAGTTTACAACAGGATTCAGTCTGATGCTTTTACAGTCCAGGAAACGAAACATAGCACTATATTTACTCAAAATATTTCCTGATAATAAAAATCATAATATAAAAAAAGAATAGGCCTATTGTTATTCGCAAAATATTGAAACTCTTTCAAATGTTTAGCTAGTTATGACTGAATAGTAATGTAAACTAAAACAGTCAATCTAAATGTAACCTGTTTTTAATGGAGACTGTAACAGGAGAGGTTAGTGGGGCTGTCTGAGGGTTTATCAACCTGGAGGATCTCCAAGGCAACACTCCTACGGTCTGTCTGCTCACGTGACGGTGCTGTATTTACACAGTTCATAAGAGACAATGGGCATAACACAGAGTCACGCACGCTTAAAACACACACACACACACACACACACTGCTGTACTCACTGCTGCTGAGACAAGGTGTAACCCACACACAGATCACAGGTAACATTTTATAATAAGGTGCCATAATAAATAGCAAACTAATCATTACCTAACCCTTTGTTAATATTTGTTAATTGTTACTAAATTATCTATTTGGCACAAGTAAATCGTTTTTTCATCATTAACTAAATATTAGTTGTTTGCATAACCCTAGCCCAACCCTAACACACGACCCTAACCCTAACCCTAACACACGACCCTAACCCTAACCCTAACACACGGCCCTAACCCTAACCCTAACCCTAACCGGCGACACTCTGTGGTCAGTGCCAAATAGATATTTTAGTAACAATTAACAAATATTAACAATGGGTTAGTTAATGACTAGTTTGCTATTTATTATGGCACCTTATTATAAAGTGTCACCGAAACACAAACAAACGCACACAAACACACACTGCTGTACTCACTGCTGCTGAGACAAGGCCTAACCAACACACAGAAACACAAACAAACGCACACAAACACACACTGCGGTCCTACACTGCTGCTGAGACAAGGTGTAACCCACACGCACACACAGGTGGTAAACATGTTTTCTGTCGTCCAAATTGTGTCCAACAGACCGGGAGAACCAGGCTGATCAGACCCTCGTGTTCCAGGCTGGACCTGTTGAGATGAACGTAGAGATGAACATTGCCTCCGCCATGATCCAAGTCAAGTTCAGGTACTGCCCCGGGTTCTCACCCCGTCTGTGGAAAAACTGGTTCTTAAGCAATGAGGATAATAACAAGCATTACCAAATGAATGTGGCTGTAGGCTGCGGCTGCTGTGCGTTCATGAGTCTACCTATGAAGGCTTAATAATTGCTTTGAGTTCCTTTGTCCCCTGTGCAAACAAATTAAACCTCGATGGCCTCTAGCTTAAACCTGCAGTATGTCACTTTTCTACAGCAGCTATCAGAGGCGGCAAACGGGAAACATGCACAGTGCAGCTTTAAGAAACATTCTGGTGTTTACTCCACAGAAACAACGACCAGGCCGCCCAGGTCATCGGCCGCCAGTTAGCACTCATCGGAGACCAACTGCACGGGAACCGGGCACTAGGTCGTCCCGGTAACAGACTACTATCTCCGCTCCGCATCCTGAGACCGACCCTGACCAGCGCCCTCTACAGGTGAAAAGTAGCATAGCACTCGGTCATGCGGGGAGGGGCAAGGAACCAATGGAGAGCGGGGTTTAAACCTGTACTATCTCCTCACCCAGGGACATCCAGAAACAGCTGTGCGGGGTGCAGGGGGCGCTCTACACCACCCTGAAGGCCTGGCTCACCTCTGTCACCCCAACCCTGGGGCCCTTCAGAGCGGAGGCCCTGCCAGCCTGGGTACGACCCCCCTCTGATGGTTCATCACAAAGCTATACTATTAGTTACTTAACCTAACTGATAGTGACCTCACTACTCCCTTATGTTCCCAAATGAACTCCTTATGCGTGCAAGCGCAAGTAAAAGTTAAGTTAGAGTTTAGTTAGGGTTAAATAATAGATCACTCGCCACTATCCTGCCAAAAAATATCCAATCTATTGCGATCTAGTTATTGGGGGGTTGGATTTCCCCAATGATAGATTGTGGGTTCAAACCCCAATATCAGCGTTCTACTTTGAGGATGAGGCATCTGCCTGCTACTTGATGACATGATCAACACAAACAGACTCAGCTTAAGACCCTTGAAGTGGAGCCTGAGCTGACTCCATGGTAGTGGACTGAGCCAGCGGACCCTTACTTGTTCTCTTCTCTCCACAGGCAAACGTTGGCTGGATCAACCGTTTCCTGCTGACAGTGGCGCTGGTTGCCACGGGGAGCCTTTGCACTGCATTATGGGTAGAGTGGGAAGGCTAGTGGGCGGAGCCTCAGGGCTCTTTAACTGCTCTTCATCTGTGTGCAGATAAACAAGTCATTTTAATCCTTATTATTCATTATTATTATTAACTGTCCCTTCCTTTGGCCGTTTGCTTTTGCTTATTTTATTTTATATTTTTAATACTAATTGAATGTTATAATGAAGCATGTGAATGACACCACAGAATTAGAGCCAAACTCAGGGGGTCATGATAAGAACATATAAATATTAATATTGGCATAAACATGAATACAGATTGATGCATCAGGTTTCTTAAAGAGCTCTGTTTGTAATATTGCACTGATTATACCCATCCAACTTATGATAGGTGGACATTAGAATCCAACGGTTTGATCAGTTTAGATCAGGTTCTCAACCTGCGGGTTGGGAGACCATTTAGGGTCCCCCCTGATGGTCAAACAGGCCACATTTATACTTAAGCCATAGATATGTTATATTCATTTTTTATGAGGAAAAATAATTTTAACGGGGTGAAAGGTGTCATAAAAAGTCTTGCATACAAAGAGTGCCTAATGATTTGTAGCGAGCGTTATGTAGCGAGTGACTTGTAATCACTTATTGTGGTATTTCACTGGATCAGCGATATTTCAGGTGATTGATGATTGATTTAAAACAATGTTGAGGGGGGGGGGGGAATGATGCATCAACATGTAAGAAGGAGGGAGGGGAGGGGTTCGCAAACATTCTGGGGCCATCAAAGGTTGGGAACCACGGTTTTAGAATTTGATGCATTCTGAGTGTGAGGAGGCGGGGGCGATGCAGCTGGCGGTCATCAAGATGTCCAGCAACTTGTAGCGCGGCCACTGCTCTGATAAAGCTGGTCTATTTGGGGTTAATGTTGGTTTATGTTCATGACTGTGGCTGGTCTGCAGCCTTTTTGTATGGAACCTCTTTTTTGGCCATGATGAGAGATGGATTTTTTTGTTATTTGCAACTGATGTGTAGCCTTGCTCAATACCAAAGGAAGCTGGACTTTCTCCTTCGGAATTCAAAAACTGCTTATTCACAAATAAAGTTTTAAGAAAAAAAACGTGACTATTTCATTGATAAAAAAACTGGATATTTAATTTAGTCACACACACAACAGCACATACGCCCTCAGCTAGAATTGAGTAGCTTCAAGGGACAATGAGGCAGGCACACACACACACACACACACACACACACACACACACACACACACACACACACACACACACACACACACACACACACACACACACACACACACACACACACACACACACACACACACACACACACACGCGCACGCTCTCTCACTCCTCGTTGTCGGCGGCGACCACGTCCACGTGGGTGTACGAGCGGTAGGCCTTCAGGTTGCACCGCTGCAGCGCGGCGCCCAGCTGCCGGCCGGGCCCCACCTCATAGGTGTGGGGGAAGCCCCGGCCCTGCGTGCGCTCGTACACCTCGTGCAGCGTCTGCTCCCACTTGACGGGCGACACCAGCTGCAGGGCCAGCTGCCGCCGCACGTGCCCCGCGTGCATGTAGCGCTTCCCGTCCACGTTGGAGTACACGTTGATCTCAGGCCGCCGCACCTGGAGGGGTGGGGGGGGGGGGGGATAGTGTAGGTGATGTTAACGTATGCTATGCTAGTATATGCTAGGTTATGCATGCTGATGCTATGATATATACGCTAATAGATGCTAGCTAATATATGCCATGTTATATATGCTAATAGATGCTAGGTTATCCATGCTAATATATGCCATGTTATACATGCTAATAGATGCTAGGTTATGCATGCTAATATATGCTATGTTATACATGCTAATAGATGCTAGGTTATGCATGCTAATATTTGCTATGTTATGCATGCTAATATTTGATAGGTTGTTAGCCAAGCATATGCTGAAGTAGAGTCGAATTTAAAAAATAGAATAAGCTGGTCATAAATAATTTAGAACTTCATAAAATAAACGCTTTTGAACAAGTATTTTTTGAGGTGTGGGAATGGATTTTAATGGACTGAAGTGAGCGACAGGGGGCGCCATACCTCCACCTGCCGGAGCACGTCTCTGAGCGGCTCGCAGGCCGACTCCATGAGCGGCGTGTGGAAGGCCCCGCCCACCGGCAGCGGGCTGCAGCGGGCGAAGTGGAGCCGCCGGGAGTTCTGCTGCAGGAAGTCCAGCGCCTGGGAGGGAAACACACGGCGACGGAAACGGTCCTCAGGAGGTCACCTCAACCCGTCTCTGACATGATGGCAAACATGATTAATGTTAGCCTGTGTTGTTAAGTCTGGTCCATAGTGTCTACCCCAGGGGAACTGGGCACAGAACCCATCAATCCTGGGGTTTATGGGTAAATATATCACATCCATTGTGGTATGTGGACAATGTTCACTCATGTTTAATTCTTGATTTCAACTTCTTTTCCACTTCTTATCCCTCAACGAATAACTTGAGTAAAAATGAAGGAAAAGTAAGCAGTGATGTACCACGATTATTACTGTTCTGATTCAGACTATTGAGTTCACTGCTCTTTAGCCCCTGCTAATAAAATCATTCGTTCATGTGTCTCCATGAGCTGATATTGAGGTGCTTGTGTTTGGTTTCTTTGTTTTTGATATATTCTGAACGAGCGTTACTACCCGAGATTTAATTGTAGCTACATTCATAGGGGGTTCATATGTGGGTGGCGCAGCATAACCCAATCTGGCGCCCCCTACCTGCTTGTGGCCGGCGATGACCCGGCCGTCGGGGAACAGGAAAGTGGCCACGTTGCAGACGGGCCGGTCCAGCCCGAGGCCCCGGCAGTGCTCCTGGGCCTGGAGGCAGGCCTGGCGGTACTGGGCCTGGGGGCGGCCCAGCACAGACAGCATGCCCCCCGCCGCGCGCTCCGACGCCGCCTGCATGGCCTCCGCCCGCACCTTCACCACGTACAGCGCTAGGGGGGAGACACCGCCACTGTGAGCCGGCTACCCGGTCCTCTAGAGAGCTGGTATCACTGCTCTGCTGCCGTGAAGGCTGTCTCTCCCTGTGTCTCCTCGTCTGGCTCCATCTCCCCCCTCTCTACCACGCCCTAGATCTTCCTTCCCCTCTATCTCCCCCCTCTCGCTCCATCTCCCCCCTCTCTCTCCATCTAACCCCTCTTTACTCCCTAGATCTTCACCTCCATTGCCTCCTTCTCTCTCTACCACTCCCTTTACCTTCCCCTCCATCCCACCCTCTCCCCTTCTTTCTCTCTTCATCTAAGACTCTCACTGCCACCATCTCTCTCATCTTCACTCTTGGTATCACCTTCCCTCTCTAACCTTGGCACTCTAATTTTCCCTCTCTAACCTCCCCTCTCTAATCTTTCCTCCCCATGTTGGTTCCTCACTAACCTTGGGCGAAGTCCATCGCTCCAGAGAAGACAAGGGCGGCAAACTCTCCGACGCTGAACCCGGCAGCCGCGACACACGTCTCCACAGCCTTCAGAAACGACGGGAACGAGGAGAAGAACGGGTGAGGTCAACTTTAACCTGGTAGAGGTCAACATTAACCTGGTTGAGGTTACCATTAACCTGGTGGCTGACCATATATTTAAGCAATAGATCACGACAGGCTGTGGTATGTGCTCATTATACCACTGTTAAGGGGCGTTGTTTGGCCCGACGCGCAGCGGATATATATAACCATATATATTATTTATATGGCCCAGGTCCGTATTAACGGGTCTGTTGGACCGGGTCCGCACAGTGGGTCTGGGGGGGACCGGGTGCATACATTGGGTCTGGTGAACCGGCTCCGGTACCTTGGGGTTCTCGTGGTTGAGCCGCTCGACGGCAGCCAGTGACGTCACGAACACGGCGGGCTGACAGTGGACGGTCCGCATCAGCTGTTCCTCTGGGCCCCGCAGGCAGAGGGACAGCAGGTCGTAGCCCAGGATCTGCTCCGCGGCTGAGAACATCTCTTTCACCTTGGGGTACTTCAGGAGGCCTCG
>NC_079430.1:12995521-13003694 GCF_026213295.1 Gadus chalcogrammus
GTGTGTGTGTGAGTGTGTGTGTTTGTCTGTGACTGTGTGTGTGTCAGTGTGTGTGTTTGTCTGTGACTGTGTGTGTGGGTGTTTGTCTGTGAGTGTGTGTGTTTGTTCTAATCTAGCCTATGGATATGTATCTCAGTGAGTCTGTACCATGGTGGTATCTGGTTGTGCTCCTGGAGGAGATAGTTGAGGGTTGAGAGCTGCTCCGCACTCATATTTCAGCTGCCTCACATCTGGGGACAACATCTGTAACCCCCCCGACCCCCAACCCCACCCCTCAACCCCAGCCTCTCCATCAACATCAAACAACAACATCTTCTCCCGAGTCAGAAGTATGAAACCCTGGCAGGGAAAAAAAACGACAGCTACGGTAGAAACAAACAGTAGAGATTCTGAACAACACGATAAGCGCCGTCCTGTAAAGCACCGATATTCTACACATTGGTGTACTAACCAACTGTATAATTTTCCATCACACGAAACAATCCCCTTAAGACGCACACTCCAAGGAACTGCCGCTGGCGTGACGGAAGTGTTTGCAGAACGCAGCGCGGGCAAAGGGGGGGTTTGGTGGGTTTAGAACACGCTCGTTAGTAGCAGGAGTTAGATCGACGGGATTCTAATAGACACCTGCGATAACCGTCACGTCCAAGAACAGCTCTGTCCAATCAGCACGCAGTGCGAGCAGCCAATGCGGGGCCGGGTTATTTTGGGTGAGTAAAAGCAGCGGAGGTGCGATTCTGATCGGTTTGTGAGCCGATCCGTTACCTGCTTCGTCGTCTTCCAGGGGGAGCAGTGTCCTTTGGACAAAACACAATGACACGGATTTAAGGCTTCTGCTGGACACGTCGTCTGACAGCAGGGAGGAGTCAAACAGCAGGTGTTGCACCATGGGAAATAAACCAAATTCAGTAGAACAAAAATATATTCATACAAATGCTAACAGGCATTTGATGCACTGGAGATGACAAAGTACTGCTTGGGAAAAAATAGAAGAGCAGCAAAGAGTAGATGTATGAAGAGCAAGGAACCAGCAGAGGTGTGCAGCTGCCACCATGGAGGTGTCTGTGGGTCACATGCTGACATCAACGCCTGGTGGAGTCACGCAGAGACCGAGATATTACAGCTGTGGATGATGATTCTGAGCTGAGTTTCGACTCATTTAATTAATATTCATGAAACAAGTTGCATCAACCCTCTACAAAAGGAAAGCAAAAAAGGAAATAGCCGAAAAATGAGGGGGGGCTAACAATCAACTAAAAACACAATAGACCGAGGAGGTGGGAAATTTGCTACAATGAAAAAGTCAGCGAAACATACACACACGCACACACACACACACACACACACAGAAACACTCACAGAAGCCGCACACACACATACAGACACAAAACACACAAACACACAGACACACACACAATGTGCTTGCGGTGGGTTTTGTGCGCCAGCTGAAAGGCAGGTCACATCCGTCTCCCCGGTGGTGCTCTGTTCCCGGCAGCAGACCTTTAAAGGGCTGAGCGCGGCCGAGCGCGGCCGGGCCTCTACTGCGATCTACATCAGGGGCGGCTGATCCATCATGCAGGCTGCAACACTGCATCCTGTGTGTGTGTGTGTGTGTGCGATTTAATATCAAGAATTTGCAGAGATGTAGCTATAGCGGTGGACTTTAAATAAGGATCACCCAAACACAGCAACCTTTGTCACTGCCAAGTTGTAGATTGATAAAAAAAACAAAAAACTTTGAGCCACCACTAACTGTCCCTCGACTCCCAACCACCGACACTAAACCCCCACCCGCCGAGAGAGAGAGAGAGAGAGAGAGAGAGAGAGAGAGAGAGAGAGAGAGAGAGAGAGAGAGAGAGAGAGAGGGAGAGAGAAATGTCCGGCTGCTGTCCATGGTACTGAAGGCTGAGCCCAAATCCCATTAAGCATTTGGTTGTTTCGCAGATGATTTCATCCATAGTGACTTCAGTTTAACCCTAACCCCTAGCCTAAGAAACTTTACAGCACGTAATAATAAGACCAGAACACGGTGTGGTCTCCTGTGTTGTCTCAGCCAGCTCTCCACCAATGGGAGCGCGGCAACCTGCCTCACCGCTCCGATAAATTAGGGAGCTCTTCTTCTTCACCTGCCGTTCGTCTGAGCGCCGCTCTCTCTGACGGCCATCAGCCTGCCAGGTCGCTCGCTTGACTCATCGCAGAGTCGCACCGGGCTGTGAGCGCACTTGAAGTGGTGTGTGACGGATGCCGACGCACCGAAGAGACTGTAGGAATAGGTTGTATGTCTCTCTGGCCAAGGGGAAGGGGAGGAAGGGGAGCTGGTGGTTTTAGTTTGGGGATGTGCTGATACTGGAGGACCATCTCTGCCCCACTGGATGCCTTGTGGCAGGCATTCAGCGAGGGGCTGGAATCGTTCAGGATTCCTTCAACTCTGTGTGATTTGCTCTGTTCGAATATATTTCTGTTTCATTTTTAGGTTCGCGTTTCAATTCTGAAGCCCGACCTGCACGCGTGTGCGTTGGGATGGAGACACAGGGTCTACGGTGGACACAGGGTCTACTGAGGAGGGGAACACAAGTGGACACGTCTCTACTCTACAGAGAGAGACTCAAGGACAGGAGGTGGAGACACAGTATGACTAAACCGTGATGGCAGACATTATGACCGATAATATAACCTCTCGCAATATGGCCAATTACCCTAATCCACACAGAGGGTTCAATATTTGGTATTCTAAACTGATTGTTTGTTTTTCAGATTTCTAACTAGTTTCACTCATTAGAAAGTTTCCACTCCATGGAATTAAAATTAACGTGATGACACTCCACTCGAGCCACGTGGCATCTAAGTAATGCTTTTAAATCGTTAGTGGGCACCCGACAAACAATAGGATGTGTAACACAATAGCAGACAAGCACACATACACACACAGATACAAACCAAGATACAAACACACAAACCCAGATGGAAACACACACACACACACAAACCCAGATAAGCGTACACAAACACAGAAACACACACACTCACACAAACCCTGATACACAAACAAAAACTCTCACACCAAACACACACACTCAAACAAACCCTGATACGCACAAACAAAAACAAACACACACACACATACTCAATAACATCCAATGACCTGACATACAAAAGCAATACATTGTAATCCTGGCTCCAAAGAAATGCACTGATTTAATTGACGAGGGTCCTCCACCCCACTCCCACTACACAGCTCGTTATGCGTCAGTATTTCAGGCCCTATAGAGCTCGTCAGTCCGCCCCTTCCAGGGGACCCCATGGGACCTCTCGGCTAGGTAAATTAGAATGGGTTTCAATGGAGAGAGAGTCATTATTTTCTGGTCCCAGTCTTTATATGCCCAGGATAACACATATGTTGTTTGTGGATTAAACTTTTTTTTTTTCATGCAAAGAAAGCAAAAAAAAATTTGCAAAGAAGTTTGATAATGTTTTGGTTTTGTGTGAGGCTGCTTTGTGAACTACAGCCCCTCGCTGCTCTTGACGCGAGAGATAGACGTCAACCACCACTCTGGTACAGGCATGGCGATCTCTCTGCTCCACTTCACTGCTTTTTTCCAAGGGGAAGATAACAGCAATGAAAGAGGTGAAACCATTATAAGTCGGGGCATGTGTAGACTTTCAGTTATGCCGATGGGGAGATTGTCGGTTTTGTCCACGCCTGTCGCAGGAAGCGTGACGTCACATACGAGATGTGTAATCTTTCTCATTGTGCTTTCTGTACAGCCTTTAAGTGAACAATTGCACAATAAACGGTCAAACTCTTGACATGAAAAATTATTATTTGGACCCACACAAAACATATGTGTAATCCAAGGCACTTAATGACTGGGATCAGAAAATAATACATTTCTTTCCATTGAGTCCCATTCTAATTTTCCTCGCCAAGAGGTCCCATGAGGGGTCTACCGGAAGGGGCGTACTTACGAGCTCTACATCGTCCCAGCCTCCCACTAGAACGGCTTCCATCTCATTGGCTTGTTTCCCACAACATGTACCAATCAAGAGCTCATACGTCTGCAACTCGATCCATTCCATGCATGGCGTCACGTGACCGCGGGGGTGCGAGGCGGCTCCGCGCTCTGGCCCCGTTTAACCTTCTGTCGTTGGGCTCCCACCAACCCTCTACCCAGAAGTCCCTTGGCCGCCTTCCCAGGTCTGATCTGATTGGCTATCGATCTGTATGGGCATCATCTCCACACGAGCGAGCGGAGAGACTGAACACGGTGGACCCCCTGAGGAGGCTGGCGTCATGCCCAGCATGCCTCGCTCACTCTCCCTCCCTCGCTCTCTCTCCCTCTCTCTCTCTCTCCCTCACTCTCTGTCTCTCTCCCTCCCTTTCCCATTTTCCTTCACAAGATGTCATTCTTTCTGTGTCGTAGACATTCACTAGTGCAAACACGAGTGTGCACACCCCTAACGAGTGTGCACACCCCTAACGAGTGTGCACACCCCTAACGAGTGTGCACACCCCTAACGAGTGTGCACACCCCTAACGAGTGTGCACACCCCTAACGAGTGTGCACACCCCTAACGAGTGTGCACACCCCTAACGAGTGTGCACACCCCTAACGAGTGTGCGCACCCCTAACGAGTGTGCGCACCCTGCACAGAGGGCAAACTGTTGGTGCCGTCTGGTTCTGCGGCTGGTCTCCATTCTTGCCATGGGAGATACAAAATCCCCCAAGCCTCGTTCTGCGGTGAGGGGAGGCCAGGTGAGGCCAGGTGAGCCTAAGGCCAGGTGAGTCTAAGGCCAGGTGAGTCTAAAGCCAGGTGAGGCCGGTCGAGTCTAAGGCCAGGTGAGTCTAAGGCCAGGTGAGTCTAAGGCCAGGTGAGTCTAAGGCCAGGTGAGTCTAAGGCTTGGTGAGGTGAGGCCAGGTGAGTCTAAGGCCAGGTGAGTCTAAAGCCAGGTGAGGCCGGTCGAGTCTAAGGCCAGGTGAGGCCAGGTGAGTCTAAGGCCAGGTGAGTCTAAGACTCGGTGAGGTGAGGCCAGGTGAGTCTAAGGCCAGGTGAGTCTCAGGCCAGGTGAGGCCAGGTGAGTCTCAGGTGAAGGGAGGTGGGGGAGGCATGCTTTAGGCAGACCTCTTTCAAATGTCTTAAAAGTAAAATACTGGCAAAATTGAATCTGGCATTTCATATATCTAAAACAACTCATGTTGTAGCGCACAATTCCCTCCAGGGTAAACTATGCAGTGTACATTGGACCAGTGGATTCTAAATCATCAATATGCATAGTTTGTGTTTTTGCCCATGGTTTACATTTAATGCATCCTTAGAAACGAGGAAGAAATTAATCCTCTACCAGTAGTGAGAAAGAGATACAGTAAACAATATTTTAACATTAATAAGAGAACCCTCAAATATTTCCTAATCCTCTTCTGCACCTTTTCCTACATTGATACCCCAACATGGAGGAAAGAAGAGCAAGGACAGAAGAGGAGCTCTGATAATGGCCAGTACTGGTCAATTCCACTTAGAAAAGAGCGGGAACACATTCACGACCGGCAGTTGGGCACTTGGTGGCCGAAGAAGATTCCTACCCCATGTCTCTGGTTTCACTTAGCTGAGCCAGTATCAGGCACATTAAACACAGCTCCTTGTGGAACTTTGAACAAAAGTACAAATGCTTCTGCCTAATGAGTTTTCTTTGCTCGCTTGTCCTAGAACTGTGAGAGAATTACATTAAGTGCGAGTCATAATTAAACACAAGAAGAGTTAATCTAGAGAACTGGAAACAAAACAATTTGCAGAGCTACAAAAGCTCCCGTCATCTCCCCGTTCATCACTTGGATCTATGATGGATGTAAGATGTGGTGCGTGGATGTGACCCCATTGTACTCTGTGAAATAACTTCAATCAGAAATACATTTCAAGGGACCAGCATCATAAATACTGTATTGTATACCGGCGTACCTAATGTATGTCCAAGTGACTGCGGCTTGTTAAACTAAAACCAGCCTCCGGCTCTGTATGAATGCCATATCGGGGAGAGGGAGAGAGAGCGAGAGAGAGAGGGGGTTAGAGAGAGAGAGAGAGAGAGAGAGAGAGAGAGAGAGAGAGAGAGAGACTCAGAGACAGACAGACACAGAGTGAGACATAGAGGGAGATAGAGATAGAGAGAGAGAATCAGAGAGAGAGAGAAAGAGAATCAGAGAGCGAGAGAGAGAGAGAATCAGAGAGAGAATCAGAGAGAGAGAGAGAGAGAATCAGAGAGAGAATCAGAGAGAGAGAGAGAGAGAGAGAGAGAGAGAGAGAGAGAGAGAGAGAGAGAATCTGAGTACGATAGAGAGACAGACAGACAGACAGACAGACAGACAGACAGACAGACAGATGAAGAGCAATATAGTGAGTTGGAGAGAGAAAGGCAGACAGCCAGTGATATAGATAGAGAGAGAGAGCTGGAGATGGAGCACGGCAATAGACCGAGATAAAGACAAAGAAATAGTGAAACGGAGAGAAGATTGGTTGGCTGGAACGTGACAGATTGTTGGCCCGCTAGCTGCAGCTACCCCCAGCTACCTCCAGCTACCTCCTCTGGATACCTTCAGCTACCCCCAGATACCCCCATCTACCTCCAGCTACCATAAGCGACCTCCAGCTACACCCAGATACCTCCAGCTAGCTCCAACTCCCATTAGCTACCTCCAGCTACCTCCAGCTACCCAAGCTACCATTAGCTACCTCCAGCTACCATAAGCGTCCTCCAGCTACACCCAGATACCTCCAGCTAGCTCGAACTCCCATTAGCTACCTCCAGCTACCTCCAGCTACCCAAGCTACCCAAGCTACCATTAGCTACCTCCAGCTACCCCAGCCTGCGTGTGGTGTAGCAGCCCGTAGCGATCTCCATATGGCAGGCCCAGCGAGCGGCGTCGTGGGCGAGGGGAGCTGTGCTCGGCTGTGCTAAATGGGCTAAATCCGTCAGGCTGATGGTGGAGGACCACCGGGTGGGAGACTGTGTGTGTCTGTGTGTGCGCGTGTGATTGTATGTGTGTGTGTTTGTGCGTGTGATTGTATGTGTGTATGTGTGTTTGAGTGCGTGAGTGTGTGCGTGCGTGCATGCGTGCGTGTGTGATGTTGCTGGGATTCAGGCTGGTGATTCTGGACGCTAATGAGCCCACATAGGTCTTCACGCACACACGCCTTCATGCAGACACACATTACAATTGCGGGTGCATGCGACTGGGCACGCACACACACAAACTAGGATACACAAACGCACACACACACATATCTAAATAAACATTCAACTTTATGCTCGTCTGCATGTACACACGCATTTATTACAATTGCATGTTAATATTCACATATACGCACACACACAGTAGTTAGTGCTAATAGGCTATGGTAATTTTGATGGGAAATAATTGTAGGGAAGTCAAAGTCCTATTAAAGGGGTGTGGGACTATCTGCCCTTTATCACAGGCAGGGCGGAGGTGTTATGGGGAGGGTGGAGGTGTGATGGGGAGGGCGGAGCCGTGATGGGGAGGGCGGAGGTTTTATGGGGAGGGTGGAGGTGTGATGGGGAGGGCGGAGCCGTGATGGGGAGGGTGGAGGTGTGATGGGGAGGGCGAAGGTGTTATGGGGAGGGTGGAGATGTGATGGGGAGGGTGGAGATGTGATGGGGAGGGTGGAGGTGTGATGGGGAGGGTGTAGGTGTGATGGGGAGGGTGGAGGTGTGATGGGGAGGGTGCAGGTGTTATTGGGTGGGTGGAGGTGTGATGGGGAGGGTGGAGGTGTTATGGGGAGGGTGGAGGTGTTATGGGGAGGGTGGAGGTGTGATGGGGAGGGTGGAGGTCTGATGGGAGGGTGGAGGGGAGGGTTTACTGGGGTTAGACTCCCATGCACTGACGGTAGTGTAATAAGTTGTTAGACAAGAACCTGCACCGAATGGCATGGTGTTTATTGTAGTATTGTTGTTATAATCGATATCATCGGGTGCTATGTAGGTCAAACAGGAACAGACACGAGGCAGCAAAACAGTCACACGTTGTGTTCGTGTCCTCAAACTCTTTCACTCTGTGAGACACTTCATCGACTAAATAAACTAGTCGTGCGCTGTAGGTCCTCATTTAGTTTATTAAGCTCTCTGTCCACCTGCAGGTCTTCATACAGAAGTCATCTGCCTCCCCTC
>NC_079430.1:13003794-13051294 GCF_026213295.1 Gadus chalcogrammus
GGTGGCAGTTTTTCTCCGCGTGGGATTATGAGTTTTACCCGCTGCTGGGGGCTGGTACCCGTTGTGAAGGGGGGGGGGGGGGTGTTGCTGTGCTATTACTGGCCCCCCCTCACTGGATGAATTTAAAATGTAATCACACGCAATATGTGTGATTTGATTTAATGAGGTGTAATGTAACAGAATCCAATCAGATCTAACCACACCTAATCATGCCTGGCCGGACCAACACTAACCAATATCTATATATATATAGAGAGAGAGAGAGCTGCAGGAGAGAGAGAGAGGCAGAAGGAGTCAACAGCATTCTTTACTGTGTGAGAAATTATACCAGGCTCCTGCTCCAGTCTACAGATATGTGTGTTTCAATGCTGGAGCATTCACTCACACTGCCCCTGTTCTGACCTTCAGCTGCTGCTAGTGTAGTGGCTATGTGTGTGTGTGTGTGTGTGTGTGTGTGTGTGTGTGTGTGTGTGTGTGTGTGTGTGTGTGTGTGTGTGTGTGTGTGTGTGTGTGTGGATCGGTGCGTGTATGTGTGTGTGTGCGCCTGAATATGCACACGTGTGTGTACACATGCATGTGTGGGTGTATACGTGCGTGTGGTTGTACACCTATATGTGTGTGTGTCCAATGCGGCACATTCCAGTAGTTATAGGGTTCATAAAGTCCGTGCAGTGATTAATGACACACATGTACACAAACACACACCAAAATAACTCCAAATGATAACTGCAAATGTACACATACATATACTCAGCGTGTGTAAAAATGTATGTGAATACATTCAAAGTTATTTTGTTTGTGTGCCTATTTGCACTATGGCTATGTGTTGGTTTGTGCGTTTATGTGTTTTAGTTATGCATGTCTTGGCTACATCTGTGTGTTATGTGTGTGTGCGTTTAAGTGTGAATGGTTGTTGTGCGTGTGTATGTCTATGTGTGTTGTGCATGTGTCTATTCTTTACGTGTGTTTCTATCTATGTGTTGTGTGCGTGTGTGTTGTGCGTTTATGTGTGTGTTGTGTGTGTGTGTGCGTGTGTGTTTCGTGCATGTGTGTCCTATTTAAACAAGAAAGGAAATGTCGCAGCCCACAAGAAGGGTTTAATTTATTCCCTTGATCAACTCTCCATTACAGAATAATGCCCTAGAACATAATGTCACCACGACACCTTGGTTATGAATCGGTTGACCCCCCGTTGTCACGTGACGACAAAACATCCCCGTCGATATCCAATTCCATTCCAAGATAAAATAACTCCACTAAATACAGATGAACATTCCCATCTCTGGCCGGTCGCAAGGTTTCCTCCATAGCACTGGGTGCACTCGCTTATGCACGCACATGTTTTCAACCCGATTGTGAATCTCATTGTCTATAATATCAATGTCTCTGCAATGTAGCGGATCAAGAGATTAGCACTGGTTCACTCACGGCCCCGAACGATGAGGCAATCTGTCGTATGTAGAGCAGCACGAGAGCATCAAACATCTACTGCTTATCAGGCCACCATCTCCCTTCCTCTGCACATCAAACCCATATCAGATGTGTGCCTCCGTGTGTGTGTGTCCGTGACTGTGTGCATATGTAAAAGTGTGTGTCTGTGTGTATATGTGAAAGTATGTGTGTCTGTATATGTGAAAGTATGTGTGTGTCTGTGCATGTCTGCCTGTGTGCATGTGTATATGTGAAAGTGTGTGTGGATATGTGCGTGTGTGTATCTGTGTGTGTGCATGATAATGTCTGTTTGTGTGTGTCTATCTTCTCGTCACATGACCCTCCTTGGAAACATAAGGGGGAGGGGTACCATGTGTCCACCTAGTCACCTGACCCTCGGTAGGGGAAACAGAGGTGAGTGTGGGGGGGGGGGGGGGGTTTGGGGGCTTACCGGTGGCCATCTTGCTGTCGGCGGCGGCGGGGCCGTCCGGGATGACGCTCTTCACCTGCAGGAACTCGTCGGGCTCGTCGCCCCCGATGATGGTGAAGCCAAAGCCCATGCTGCTCTTCTGGAGCGCCGTGGACAGGAAGCTGCCCTTCAGCTGGGTGGGGTCTCTGGTGAACAGGGGCTTCTCTGTGGACAGAGACACGCACACACACACACAGCCACGCACACACAGCCACGCACACATGCACAGGCCCGCACACATGCACAGGCAGACACACACACACACACACACACACACACACACACACACACACACACACACACACACACACACACACACACACACACACACACACACACACACACACACACACACACACACACACACTCTCTCACACACTCTCACACACACACACACACACACACACACACACACACACACACACACACACACAGAGGCACACACATTTTTTCCACATATACACATACAGGCACGCAAACATTCACATATATACATGCATACACACACAAACACACACACACACGCAAACGCGTTTATATACACACACACACACAAACACACACACACACACACACATGTACACACATGCGCACACACACACACACACACACAAAGTTCAGTAAACAAGCGTTAGTTATTCAGTTATTTCCACAGTTCATCTCTCGGCCCCCCAGGGGACGAGGGGGTGGGGTGAGAGCCAAAGCAGCTACGTTACGTGGGGAGAAGACGGTGAGAGGTTCTATGGGGGGCAGGTCAGGGTGTTGGAGGGGCCGGGCGGTAGATAGGTTGATAGGTTGACTAACCCTGAACCGACCCGGTTGTAACAGTCTGAAGGTCTCATGTATGGGCATGAAATGTGTGGAACGAACCGCGTACCCACAACGCTTTGCATGTTCACGAAGCACAAAAGCATTCACAGAAGACACCAACACAAAAAGAAACTGCACAAGCCACAACACAAATACATAAGCCGCTACACAATGGGAGAGAGTGTGGATTGGAAGATTCATTGTGAACGATGTTGACAATGAAACAGATTATTCCTCATAATGTATAGAAAGTGGAGAGCCTAGCTCGGCCTGTCTGTCTGAGTCCTACTTTGAGCACAATGAGGCGCTGTTGTCGATTTTATTGGGTCAAACTGCACTCTGAAACGGCCTTCTGCACATCATGAAGAACATCCAATTCTGGTCCGATGGAGATCAGTCAAGCAGAAGTGAAGGTTAAGTTTCAAAGATTACTTTTAAATTGGCTAAGGGTGAGGCCGTACACATTCTATACTGTGTGGGAATATCAAACAGTCCGCTGCAGTACCATCCATTCCTTTTCACCGTGAAAATACTTAGACGGTCACAACAGCGTTGTTGTGGTGTTTACAGTTGAGTTAAGGTGATGGCAGTTGTGCTGTGGCGTTTGCTGTTGCGTTGTTGCGTTTGCTGTTGTGCTGTTGCGTTTGCAGTTGTGTTGTGGCTTTTTCAGTTGTGTTGTTGCGTTTTCAGTTGTGTTGTTGCGTTTTCAGTTGTGTTGTGGCGTTTGCAGTTATGTTGTGGCGTTTGCAGTTGAGTTTTCTGTGAAGGCGCTTGTGTTTTTGGTATGCAAATGTTGTGGAGAGGCAGGTGTCCCCGCCCGTTGAGAACCGTGGTAGCAGGGCTGTTTATAGATATATAGTGGGGGAGGTTTGGCCTTGATATACTCAACAGAGGAAGAGCGGGGGGGAAGGCAGGGAATCGGTCCGTAGCGCAGAGGGGTTTCCTTTGGTTCCAGGTGAGGGGGGGGGGGGGGGGGGGGGACAGATTTGCAATTTCACAGCGATGGATATAAACAGAAGCGTTGCTGGGAGGTTAGGAGTTGGCGCGGGGATCCAAGATGCTTTCGAGGGAAACGGTGGCAATCGGTGGGTTGTTTGGACCGACGGGGGCTGGTGGTGGCGGAGTGAAGAAGCAGGGAATGCTGGGACACTCTGGAGGAGGAGGAGGGGGGAGGAGGAGCTCAGCCAACAAGCTTAGTCACACTTTGTTTTTCGCTGTTAATCAGGAGAGTTCACGTGGCGCCGGTGCATCCGTGGACGCCTGTCAGCGGTCCAACGCAGCGGGGGAGAGGCGAAATAATCAGTCGCCTGCAGGAGGCCGGGCGTAGGGGGGGGGGGTTGAGAGGGAGGGGGGGGGGTTGGTTGGTGGAGGAGGGGTGTCGCAGGAGCTTGATACATCTGCGAGGCTAGCTAGCGAGCTAGCATGCTAGCGCTAGGGGAGGGTGTGAGGGGGGAAGCGCGGGGGGGGGGGGGGGGGGGGGGGGCGGCAGCGACGGAGGGGCTGGGAACAATGAAGCAGGACCCTCCCTCCTTCGGCCTCCTCCACCGGGCCGTACTTACTGATGTAGCGCACCAGTGACAGGGGGGACGGGCCCAGCACCAGGGTGGTGTAGACCGGGAGCAACTGCTCCCTCTGGTGGGGGTGCAGCGGAGACAGCTGCAGCTGAGAGTGGTGGTGGCGGCGGTGGTGGGGGTGCTGGCACGGGGGGGCGATCCGCCGGCGCCCCAGGGCGTGTCTGAGGGGCGAGCTGTGGGCCGACGAGGAGGAGAAGGGGGGCGGGGGCGTGGCGTGTCCCGCCAGGGCCGTCCGGCGGGGCGTGCCCGCCGGGGAGCGGGACAGGTCGCCGAGGCTGCGCCAGCGGTCTGGCAGAGGGCGGGGGTGGAGGTGGGCCGGGGGGGGCCGGGGGAGGGTGGAGCAGGGGCAGACCAACGCCTCTGCTGAAATGTGTTTGGGGGGAGGAGGGGGCCGTATGGGGTAGGTGCATGTAGTTGTGTGTGTTTGTGTGGGGGGGATTAAAACAGAGGAGAGAGAGAGAGAGAGCGAGCGAGGGTGAGAGAGAGAGAGAGAGAGCGAGCGAGCGAGCGAGCGAGCGAGCGAGCGAGCGAGTGAGTGAGTGAGTGAGTGAGTGAGTGAGTGAGTGAGTGAGTGAGTGAGAGAGAGAGAGAGAGAGAGAGAGAGAGAGAGCGAAAGCGAGAGCGAGAGAGAGAGGTTAAAACAGAAAAGAGAGAGACAAAGAAAGAGAGAGTCATTGAATCAGAGTTTAACTACGATGATTTACAAGGGAGGGGGGGGGATACGTTACTATGGAAACAAACCTCGGCATCACTCTGTCTCCGTCATACCAAGATGACGAACAAGAAGAGATGAACAGAATTACATTCCGACAGGAAGAGCATGCAGATAACAATAACAACAGGGATGTGTACGGTGGACCCGACAGGAAACCCCTGTAGATAGAGGATAGGGGTCTTACCCCTGTATATAGAGGGGTCTTACCTCGGTAGATAGAGGATAGGGGTCTTACCCCTGTAGATAGAGGGGTCTTACCCCTGCAGATAGAGGATAGGGGTCTTACCCCTGTAGATAGAGGGTAGGGGTCTTACCCCTGTAGATAGAGGGTAGGGGTCTTACCCCTGTAGATAGAGGATAGGGGTCTTACCCCTGTAGATAGAGGGGTCTTACCCGTGTAGATAGAGGGTAGGGGTCTTACCCCTGTAGATAGAGGGGTCTTACCCGTGTAGATAGAGGGTAGGGGTCTTACCCCTGCAGATAGAGGGGTCTTACCCCTGTAGATAGAGGGTAGGGGTCTTACCCCTGCAGATAGAGGGGTCTTACCCCTGTAGATAGAGGGTAGGGGTCTTACCCCTGCAGATAGAGGGGTCTTACCTCGGTAGATTGAGGGGAGGGGCAGGGAGGAGAGACCCTGGCTCTGCATCTGCTGCTGCTGCTGGACCCTCCTCTTGGCCTCCAGGACCGGGTTCTCAAACTGGGTCCTCCTGTTGATGTGGCTGAGAGGACGCAGACATGCTGCTGTTAGATCTCCTCTGGGTCATTTAGTTATTCAGCAGACGCCTCCCGATAAGGGATTAAATGGATACAGCACGGATATACAGATATAGGATGTATACGCATGTAGGATTAAGTATTACAAATACAGATAAAGGTTTTAAGATACAGATATAGATTGATGCAAAGGTATAGGATTTAAGATACAGATATAGGATGAATACACAGATATAGGATGAGGGTACAGATATAGGGTGAGGATACAAATAAAGGACGTCCATACAGATCTAGGATTTAGGATACAATTCTAGGATAGTGATACAGATATAGATTTTAAGATACAGATATATGTGTTCAAGTGCATAGTTTGTCTTCCCGGGGATGAATAACGAGGAGGCTGTTATTGTGGGCTGGCAGAAGCTTCCTTGCTTACGCAGTCGAACACCCAAGGAAGCAAGTTGCATCATTTTCTCCCATGAAGAAATATACTGTTTCTGCAGCTGTTAAGTAATTAGTCCTTATTGGGGCATCCACCCTCCCACAGTCTGTGGGAGGGTGCTTGCGTGCCAGGCTGATGTGCATTCACACACACAGACACACACACACACACATACATATTTGCAAGGGCACTCAACCACACCCACATACACACTCACACACACACAGGTGGGATTCATGTGGGAGAGCTCTTAAAGGGTTGGTCGACGCTGGTCGGGGAGGGGGGGGGGGGTATTACATCTGCCCCCACCCAAAACCCCCACACCAACATCTTCAACATCTTCCTTTATTAAATATGGAAGACAATGTTTCGTGCTTTCCCCTCCACTGAGCACCACACACACACCACCGTGCACACGCTGCTCACACACACAGTTACATCACATGCCCCCTGTGGGGGTACACAGCAGTGACACTGTGCATATTACACAGGGAAGCCCTGAGACATGTTTTGTTACACAGAGATAATTACAGCCTCTGGCTCTTCCACTCGAGATACGGCCATTTAGAAAAGCACAGCGGTGCAGCTAACGCTAATGCTCACCCAGCCGCCGACATAACGTTATTATTGCTCAGGCTAACCTATAAGCTTCCATACAATTGCCATGTGCTAACGTAAACCCAGTCTGTCTAAAGGCGCTAATGCTAATGCTAACCAAAAAGTCTAGATAAATGTGCTACTGCCAAAGCTAACCAAGTTAAATGTTACCTGGGATATCAATAATGCTAACCTAGCACCGGCAGCCCGGATGAAGGTGCTATTGCTAATGCTATCCCAGTAGACTAGATAAAGGAGGTATTGTTAATGCTAACCAAGCAGCCTAGATACAGGTGATAATGCTAGTGCTAACCCGGCAGCCTAGGAATAGGAGATATTGCTAAACCTGCAGTAGCGATAGTGTTCAGTCAGGTGCAGTTTTGGTGTATAACCTCTCCCCCCCCCCCCCCCCCCCCTCCTCTTCCTAGAATAGAGTTTGCTCTTTGTGTGTCAGTATTGTTGGCGCAGTGTTTTGGGAACATGACAGCGGCGGAGGGGAGAGGACCAGAGCCTCTGCTGCAGAGAGCTGTGTGAATGAAGACCGGGAGAAAACACACACACAGACACACGCCAGACACACACATTCAGAGAGACACACTGCACCCGCCAGACCCACACTTTCAGAGAGACACAATGCACCCTCCAGAACCACACATTCAGAGAGACAAAATACACCCGGCAGACCCACACATTCAGAGAGACACAATGGAACCGGGGTGCAGATGGACGAGATGACAGACAGACAGACAGAGAGACCATTCACATCTAACCCAGTTAAACTTCAGCATATCAAAGTACCAACAATGTCTCCCTTATCTCCTTGACATCTGCATAGACTGTTGCATAATCAATATTATTATATTATCATTCAGCAGGCCTGTGGCACACAGGAACATGTGGGCTAGGGAATTATTATAACAGGCTAACGTCAGTCAGCCGGCTCACAGCAGTGTGAGGATACCTTCAGCTGCTGCTGGATTCAAAACCAACATCAGCACGACCACGGTGGGGATAAGATCCTACAGGGGTACATCCAACACTGGGAAACACCGGTAACCACATACACGCACGCACGCACGCACGCACGCACGCACGCACGCACGTACGCACGCACGCACGCACACATATATCATGCAAGCACTTTATGTTTTATTTTTATTTTGTTCTACATCACAATTGCATGCGTTAATAAAGTATTGTTTTACCTACCATTACGAGTCTCGTTTGGTCTAGCAGGGAATTCGCACAATGGTGCTGCTGCTGCTTGCTTACGTGCTTCACTGCTTATTAGCGCTACTTGGAAGACGCCATTTAATTCCTACTGCACCCCATTATGTATTAAGGATATCTATGAAAAAAAAGGCACGTATGTGCTTTATATGTATGCTTAATATTTACACTTAACCTGGGTAATTTCGCCAGAACATTAGAAAGTAGTAGGCTACATGTTGATTAACATTTATTCCATTATTTCCGATCCCTGCCTAATTACGAAACAGATCATCTGACTTAAAGAACAAATCAAATGAACGAATCAAATGAACGAATCAAACAAACGAATCGAACGAACGAATCGTGATAGTGAACGGAACTGAAAGAACTAATTCCCGGAAAATAATCGTTTTTCCCATCCCTAACACACACACACAGACACACGCTCACGCACACAGACACATGCACGCACGCACACACGCATGCATATGCGTACACACACACGCCCACACGCACGCACGGAAACATGCACGCACGTCTCGTCGTAGCTTAAACATATTTAAGTATTGAACATGTTTCTTGACTTACTCCACGTAGTAGCTGCCGTAAATGGGGTCATCAATCTTCTCCCAGCCGTACGGAAGCTCTGCAGGAACAAAGGCAAACAAGAAAAGCTCAATCAGAAAATAAAGTAGACAACTAGATTCAAGGTTTTCGGATCAGTGGGAGGGAGGAGAGAGTAAAAAGTCATTACGGATAATAGGAACTCAAAGAGTACTTAGTCGGACAGATTGTTGCACTTTCAGAAGCAAAGCATCCCATAATGTTTGTTTCCTGCTGCCAGGCGTCACGTGTCGCTGTGATCATGAGGGTTTAGACTCTAGACTTTAAACTCCAGTATCTGTAGGGAACTTCAGAACAAGCCCCATGTATGCATGCATGCAGCCCTTTACATTGTCAACGTGCTCTGAAGCACTGTATCAACAACATGCTTCCCCTCCGATAGGCTTTAGAAATAACACTAAATATTGATAGATCGGGTGGTGGATTTCTTAGTGATGAAATATTAATGCACTTCCTCATTTCCACGCTGTAAATATTATGTTTGGAGTTGGAGGCATGGATTACTGAGAGCTCTCAGGGTCATCACGTCGTCTTTCATCGCCCGAGAGCTCCGTTCAGCCTCTCGGTTCAAAGCAGATGAGGAGGAGGGCAAACTTCATTTAAGTTTTAAATACGAGCCATGAATAAGTAGCGGTAAGTTAAACAAAAAAAAAAGGTATTTATCTATAACCGGTCACTGTCTGTCTGCTGAGGAGAGCAGTGGAGAACGACAGAGGCAGCGGGTTTGACACATTAATAAACTGCATTTGATGCTGTTCATTATGGGTGGAGGAACATTAGCTCCCCTTCCTAAATTAAAAAGGCTGTTTACATTCATACTTTGAACCTTGAAGTTTAAATGGGACTCTCTGTGCCTGACTGATCAACATACACCTTCTTTAAAAGACCCCTGCATGTTCTGCATATTGAACACTGATCATAGCCTGACATCACACATTTTCCTCATGAGCAGACATAAAGCAGAAACAGAAAGAAAAGTTTATAAAGGAATGATCAAAAATATGCATAAAGATCTCATCCGAGAGATGTTTGCCATAAAGAAAACATGTTTTTAATGCCGGCGTTATTTCTGTTCTGTCATTAAAGAGTTGGCTGGGACTAGTGTACACTCAGCCATCTCCCGCAGCGAACCTTAGCCTATTAGCATATTAGCACCTTCAAGTACAAAACCGTACGAGGAGGCGCTACACTAAGATCAAGCGTGTCTCCCACCAAGCTAGCAGCACGGTAGCTTCCTCTAGCCCAGGGAGCCAGTATTTCCCGCTCAGCCTTGTAAAGAACGCGGCTTTGATTAGGGACTATGCTAAGCTAATCAGGAGGCGAACGCAGATAATAGCAGCAGTAATGTTTTTCTAATGAGAGACAGGAGCAGGCTCCCAGGGTCCCCAGGGCGAGTGAGGAACTAGGCCACCGCTTCTCAGGGGAGGTGCAGCCTGCTATAGGGTTAGCACATGCTAATGCTAAGCACATGTGACCGCGACAGCTCGTCTCCTTGGTTACGCCCTGAAGTGATGCTGGGAGACGTAGGTTCAGAGATGATGGGTGCCCTTTGTTAGATTTACTAAATTGACCCCTCACCCTCGTGTGTTCTATACCCCTGGCAACGCAACTCTGTGTCAATGCCTTTCCTCAGAGCCTTTCACAATCAATTATTACATTTCCAAGAAAACAATGTTTTAGGTTTTGCTCAGTAAGCAACACACGCACACACACGTCTTCCCTCATTAAATATGGAAGACGTTTAATGTTTCACTTTCACTTTCACTGAGCAACACGCACGCACATGCTGTACCCACCACACATGTACCCATGTACAGTCGACATGCACGCACACACATGTGCATGGAAGCGGAAGATCTTCCTGTCTCTCCCCCTCTCTCTACAACATGTTACACGTAAACATACACGAGACATGAACATACATGACATGTCAACACACACGCCAACACACACACGCCAACACACACACACACACACACACACACACACACACACACACACACACACACACACACACACACACACACACACACACACACACACACACACACACACACACACACACACACACACACAGAAGATAAAGTGCTGACAACTACTGGTTCCCCACACATCACATAATGAAAGCTGAACCGTTTCCTATTAAAACGTCCAGCAGAGGAAAGACAACACAGCACATACTGAATATATCAAGCTCAGACACAGCATTCAGTATCAAGTAGAGCACACGCGCACACACACACACACACACACACACACACACACACACATCAACAAATATACACACACACACACACACACACACACACAAACACACAAACCATATCATGCTGACAATGCAATAGACTGTTACAACTGGAGTGTGTGCATGTGTCAGTATAGTGTGTGTGTGTGTGTGTGTGTGTCAGTATTGTGTATGTGCGTGTGTTTGTGTGTGGTTGTCAAGTTGTCAGGGCGTATCACGGCCTGCTCCCCTCTTCTGGAGGAGGAGGAGGAGGAGGAGGAGGAGAAACTTTGCGACTTGATCAGAGATCTGCCAGTTCTCGCTCTCTGCTCTCCAAAGAGTGGGGTGAAAATGGAGTGATCTGTTCAGTTTGTTTGGGTCTTTCTGAGCTTTCTTATAAAAGATAGCAGCTCATCCTTCAGCAGATCCTCCATCCCCTCAATTTATCAATCAGGGCTTTTAAGTTGAAGGCACTACTGATGTTCTCTTACAGTCTCTCTTCTTTCGTCCCATGTGGCTGGACTCCCTCCTCTTCAGGACGGAGAAAGTTGTGCTTCCCATCCCCCCCCCCCCCCCCCCCCCCCCCCCCCCGCGTTGCAACACAAGGACCTTGAGAACGAATGCACGTTCCTCTGTCCTAATAATAACAACGCATTAAAAGCGCATTTCAAAGCAATCAAGGACCCCTCACATTCTGATAAAGGGAAGAGTGTAAAAACAGCTCATTAAAAGTAAAGAGAGCGTTGGTTTGTCCTGTTCCCTCTGAAGGTGGCAGCCGTTGAGGTCCCTCCCACCTTCTGAGGAGGAGGGTAAACGCCGTGGACTCTGGAGGGTCCTTGTCTCCAGGAACATACAATCTTAGTCGTTAAAGGAACCAGCCGCTTCACTACGCTGTCCTCCTCACCCCGCGTCTGTCGGTTTACAGCGCAGCCCGCCGCGGCCCAACGCCAGATTTCACACCGCTGAAACTTCAACGTGTTTAAAGGAAAGCTGTGTGCTTTTAATCTGCGGGGATTAGGATGAGCTGCTGACACATTTCTCCTCCGTTTCCTCAGGCTCGTCATGTGATTCCAAAATGGTGGAATTTGCCACACTTGGTTTTCTATTATTACTATTTACTTTGTAGTCATTTAGCAGACACTTTGATGCACAGTGACTTGAAGTTCAAAATGTTAATTTCATTTCCTCGACCTGTCAGTCAGGAGGAGATAGGAGCCAGGCCTCTCCGTCGGGGACTCCCACTGGCATAAAGTTTACATTGGGGTCCGAACTTAAAATGGGTAAACTCTGAAGACTCATCCTTATCCCATAATCACTTGAAATTCCTGACAATTTTAACAGCGATGAATCTTAAAGCAGTCTTCAGGAGTCTGAGCAGAGAGAGGAGAGTCTGAGCAGAGGGTCTGAGCAGAGGGTCTGAGCAGAGGGTCTGAGCAGAGGGTCTGAGCGGTGGGTTCCTCTCTGGAGCAGAGAGGGCGAGTTAGTAAACACAGACGAACGTCAACAGTGAGACTGGATCTGCTCCCCAGGGGTCCAGGCCCGGTCTCAGTTATTCCTGGTGATATCAAACCGCCTGGCTCTTGTTTCATAGTTTCAATGTTTTTCTTAGCAGTTTCACAACAGCAGTCACACTCGACATAACACCTCGCAGACATGCAGAACATTTCCCTCTAGATACCGGTTCAGCGAAACACACACGCTGATATCAAATGACACCTCAACAGGTGTAACCTAGAAACTCATGACCATAATTCTCTCTCTCTCCCTTTAATCAGTCTTTTAAAACACTCTTTTTTTTTCTTTTTTTTTAGGCTGATGATAATCTCTACCCTGTCTGTCAATCAGAGCAACAATCAGTCGAAGAGTTGAGTTATGGTTGCGGTCGAGATATCAGAGATATCAGACGAGATAGGAATAATATTAACCAGTGACATTGTATAAAAGTAAATCAACATGTGTATAGCCGTAATAAACAACATTGTATAAAGGTCAATCATCCAGTATAGAGCAGTATTAATGATAAACCACATTGAATAAAGGTAAATCATCAGGGTAAACCACATTGTATGGAGGTAAGTCATTGTGGTGTATAAACCACATTGTATAAAGGTAAATCACCAGGTGTATAGCAGTAATAAACCCCATTTTATAAAGGTAAATCATCAAGGGCATAGCAGTAATAAACAACATTGTATGAAGGTAAATCAAGAGGTGTATAGCAGTAATAAACCACATTGTATAAAGGTAAATCATCAAGGGTATAGCAGTAGTAAACCACATTGAAGGTAAATCAACAGGTGTATAGCAGTAATAAACCACATTGTATAAAGGTAAATCATCAAGGGTATAGCAGTAATAAATCACATTGTATAAAGCAGTCGTAATAATAAAGCAGTCCTACTCAAGCGAACACTTAGGCCCGTCGAGATGTTTAGAACAGCGTACAATGTAATTATCCTCATCTGTCAGCTGCTCCGCCCATCATCTCGCTCATCGCCGCTGCCACGGCGCAGACTGCTGAGATATCGATGGAACCCAAAGTCAATTTGTCTGCGAGAGACTGAGAAACCTGACTGGGCCAAATGAACCCTTAGATGCTGATTTATCTGCTAGTCTGGGCACAATAAAACAAATGAGTTAACTGCAGCTGTTCGCTGTGAGCACGGAGACCGAGTTTCAAGAGTCTGTTTAAGGGAGCGCAGGAGGGGGCCGTAATTCTCTGGGTTTTGACGATGTGCATTTGGCTGCTCGCTAGCCGACACACACGCATACACAGACACACGCACGCACACACACACACACGTGTATGACAGACAGACAGACGCAGACGTCAACATAATTAGTGTTTGTGTCCTTTCTGAGACAAAACCTTCGGTGTGTCTTTGTGTCGACGCCACCTGCACCCAGCGATTTGGGAGAAGTGGAAGGTGTCTCTCTCCGCCAGACACACCGCCCTTTGTTGCACACGCCGTGATCACACAAAGCGATCGCATCTTGAGGCGGATTCACAGATGTTTTAATCAGACGGAATAACGTATCGTTAAGAGTTAAAATCAACTCGGAGATTTAAAACTGACAAAGCAAAATAGAGAGAGAGAGAGAGAGAGAGAGAGAGAGAGAGAGAGAGAGAGAGAGAGAGAGAGAGAGAGAGAGAGAGAGAGAGAGAGAGAGAGAGAGAGAGCAAGGATTTAGTAACTACGGTAATTAAAACGTATGTGTGCGTTTTTTTAATACTGTGGCAAAGCCAATTTCGTGATAATTTAAAATATCACAGACTTTAACTGAAACACATCTTCAAATGTAATAAGGTTAACCCAATGAAAGGCTTGTAAACATAAAGTCATCCGCGGTTGTAGATCTTACAACCATAAAACATTTTTTATAAAAAAAAGGGAATGTTTTTTAATATTTTGGCCAGGGGGCGTTTTATGGAAGAGCGAAAGAGACATCATTAAAAATAAATATATGAATTAATAAATGTGTCAATTCTAAATAACTAAACTAATAATAATAACTAATAATAATGTGTTTATTATGTTAATAGTATAAATAACTCACTAGTAAATAAAATACATTTATGAGGGCAAACTGGACCTCGTGTATGAGCCTGACCCCGTGCATGAGCCTGACCCCATGCATGAGCCTGACCCCGTGCATGAGCCTGACCCCGTGCATGAGCCTGACCCCGTGCATGAGCCTGACCCTGTGCATGAGCCTGACCCCGTGCATGAGCCTGACCTGAGAATACAGATCCTCCCCCCTACTGTTCCCTCTGGATCATTTACCTGAAATCACTTAGAAGCATCGGCTAAATCACTAATAATATTAAAGATAAACATTACAAATTAAATATACAGGACGTATTGGCCAGCCTGGTCTATGAACTGAGTCTGGTCCGTCAAGATAGTAAAGCTTTCTGTTGGTGTTCATCTGAAACACGATACATCATCAAACTTATTTGGTATGATAATAAGTAAATATAATGCACTGGATGTGCCCACCACAGGCAGGCCCAGAACATCCTGCTCCACCAGACACTCCATCACCACGGCCTCAAATTGAGATCGTTCCTCAAATTTTCCCTCAATCTCCAGGCCTCAGGCATCCTCTCAGGGAGGGCTGTCAAAACAGCCCATCAATCACGCTGTTGACAGCCATGCTGGCCCCGCCCCCTCCCTCAACCTCCTCCTCTCTTCTACTGCAGCAGTCTCAAGGTGATGGAGGACGCCGTCTCCCTCCCTAACTCCCTTTTCTCTTGTCTCTTTCTCAATTACTATTCTGTCCCCCTCTCCCTGTCTCTCTCTTTCCTCGGTTTCCCTGTCCCCACAGGTGACTTACTCCCCCCTGCACCTTCTCTCTCCCTCCGTCTCACTCTCTCCCCCTGGCTCTCCAACCTCGTCCTCATTCTCTCTCCCTCTGTCTCCCTCTCTCCACCTGCCTCTCATCTCCATTCTCAGTGTCTCTCTCCCTCTGTTTTCTCTCTCTCCTCATCCACACATAAGTCACCTGTGGATCATGCACGGATGCACACACACGCACACTCATCTGTGATTAAGGAGGGCTGGCACGCCCAGACACACGCGCTGCTTTGTGTTTGCTGTGCCTGAAGGAGTGGAAATTACCCTGAAAGCCCTGTTTCATGTGGGCCTGTCCTCAGATGACCAGCGAGCTGCCTAACACCAGCCCACAGCACTGCTCGACTGAGTCAACAGTCTGCCTGCAGCGCCGCGAGAACATATCTGTAAAACACACTGAGGATGAGAAGAACGAGAGGAGACATGACAGGAGAAAGAGAGAGCGAGGGAGGGGGAGAGAGAGAGAGAGAGGTAGAGAGAGAGAGAGAGAGAGAGAGAGAGAGAGAGAGAGAGAGAGAGAGAGAGAGAGAGAGAGAGAGAGAGGTAGAGACAGAGAAAGAGAGAGAGAGAGCCAGAGAGAGTGAGGTAGAGAGAGAGAGGTAGAGTGGCAGAGAGAGCTAGAGAGAGAGAGAGATCCCCCTGCTGTTCCCCCAGGAAACGTGGATCAGACGGGGCGAACGAGACGAATGCGCCAGCCCCCGCTGTGCGAGGAGATGATAACTCTGTCGCTCTCTCTCTCTCTCTCTCTGTCTCTGTCTCTCTCCCTCCCTCTCTCCGTCGCTAGGCTCTGCTTCCCCGTGAGTAGAATGTAATTATGTCTCCCTCCTCCTGCCCTCCCTCCCCCCTCTGCGGGCCACGACAACACCACCCCTCTCTCTCCCGGGCGACCAGACGACAAGGGGAACTTTGCAAATGGCTCGAAAACGGAAACAAAAAACGAATAATAGAAAGAAGATCAGCACGACGTTCCCGTTTGTCTCCCAGCATTCCACATCCTCTCCGAGTTAAAGTTGGGAAATATATCAGCATTAAAATCCTATTAGGGGAGCGAATTAGCTGTGAACACCATTTGACGTGGTGTTTATGCTGATGGCGATGATGTTTGCAGTTTCTAAGTAACTTGGAATATGTATCGTTATAAAAACCATTAGTGGGTGAAGTCAATCGAAGAGTTACATGCTTTAATTCATACCTTCCGTTGAGTAACTTAGACGTATGGAGAGATCTTATTGATAAATTACATTAAAGCTACTTTCGGTGAGACGTGAGAGTTGTTAAGAGCAGAAGAAAGCCAAACTAACAATACCAAGGTCCCCTCCTTCTCTTCTCCCTCTCTCCTTTTGTTTCTTAGACTTTGAGGTGTTAAATTTCCGGCACCTTTGATTGAAAATTCTTGCAAATTGATTTTTTTTACCAATAACGTAAGAGATACCCTGATTGGTCAGAAATGAGCCTTAAGCGATCATTTTTTTCTAAAACGTCTCACAGAAGCAGGGTGTCAACCGAAAACCGATCTACTGAGAATTCCACTCACTTATAGCTGAAGGATGGCTTTGCGATTTCGACAAACAACCCTCAAACGAGAGCACTTAAAAATCACCTACAGCACATTAAGCAGCACCATGGGGCTTAGGCAACTTGCCCGAGGATGGCTACCTAATTAGACCAGGGGTTCTCAACCACTGGGCTGCAGGCCGATTCCGGTCCGCATTGGCCACCGGGCCGCAGAGATTTAAATATTTGAATATATTAAAATATAAAAACTATGCATACTGGATTCATAAAAAAAATGTTGAGTAACCCTGGGCTAGTCTACTATTGGGGTCTGAACCCCGTAGCTATCGGCTTGGAGTCAATCACTACCGCGAGATGACGCCCCCTAGAACAGAGTACTAGCGGTGCTAGGCTGAAGATGAACGTCTATAAATGTTTTACAATTGACCTTTGATGTGAATGTTGTAAAACGTTCTGGCAATAGAACAGTTCTGATGCGAAGGCTTCTAACTGTCATGCCCAATGCCCCCGCCTTCAGTACTGTTCTGCTCTTTGAAGTCGATTTAATATATTAATGTTTCCTCTCACTGCATCTCGATCCCCCTCCTTCCTTCCTCTCTTCCTCTCCCTCAAACCCCACAGTGAAAGACTGCCAGTCTCTCTCTCTCTCTCTGTCAAACGTGACGATTGGCTGCACTCTCCGCTGTTTGTGAACTGGATAAAGTGGGCAGACCGCCGCATGCAGGTTGACTCATGCATGTGCATTCTGAGCCATTTGTTTCCTGCCCTGTGTTGGACAGGATGTGCTACGTCTGCGCAGCAGATAAACCTTGGAGCCAGGAGTGGGGAAGCAAGTGGTTTGTATTGCCTGTCTTTTTGACTCTGCTCATTCGCTGGGCTCTGATTCAGAATACCTTTAAACCTCTATAATAGATCCGTGAGTCTTTTTCCACCTCCGCCATGTAGGCTGTCTTCTGGGTCACCTCCTCCTAGCCCTTCTCTTCCTGCATCTCCTCCTGGTACTCATCCATGCAGGCTGCCCCTTCAATCTCCTCCCCATCCTTTCTCAACCTCCTCATCTTCCTGCAGATCCACCTCGTGGATGTCCTCCTCAACCACCTCCAACAACTTCTCCAGTCCCTCACAGATGCAGGCTGGATCCTCCACCTCCGTATGGATCTCTTCACTGTGCTGCTCCTCCACCTCCTCCCTATGCTGCTCCTCCTCTTGTACCTCCATCATGCCGGCTGCCCGACGCAGTTTGAAGAAACTCTAATCCTGTTATCTCCGATTAGAGCCTGGCTCAGACCCAGATGCACGCTTGCAAGCACACGCACACACTCACTCTCACTCTCACACTCACACACACACACACACACCTACAAGTGGGATCCTCATTTATGTTTTAGCGCTCGGCCTGCACACGTCGTTGCCATGACGACGCAGAGAATCAATACAACCATCTCCAGAAACATCTGTCCGGTCGGCTCCGTCTCCACCCGGCCGCGACGACACATCCCCACGGCGACGAGGCAAACAAGATCAAAGAGTGCTGCAGACGACACCGCCATTGATCTCCCATGGAGCAAGCCGTGTCTCGTTCCACCGGGTCTGGTTCTAACGGGTCTGCCTCTGGTTCTAACAGGGCTGGTTCTAACAGCTCAGTTCTTCTCATACAGGCTCGTCATTCGTCACTTTTGCACAAGCAGAGGCTGAGGAACCCGTCACGGTGGATCAACCCTTTGTCCCAGACTTTGAGAAGTAAGATGCTATCAGAACACGACATCTGCACCGAGAGGCTGCAGCGTCAGCAGGCACCGAGCTATCGACAAGCTCTCTGAGATCAGCTGTGTCATCAGGGTATGGGTTTTGATGTTACCGTTAAAAAAAAAAGGGAGCCACGCTCAGAACTACTAATTTTCCAATATATTCAGCTAATTCAAATATGCTATGTAATTTCAAAGCGTATTGAAGTCTTCATGAATCACAGATCATTTGTTTAAAACAGATGAACGATTCCTTTGATGAGCAGAAATAAAAGATAATTACGACGTCTACTCGTTTGGAAATGTGTTTGGACTCATTCGTGAAATAGTTAGGAATGAGTTTGTTTCACTGAAACATATGGCCTCCTAACACGACTTTTCAAACCCTTGTATATTTCTTATAGTTGACCTGCATGAGGCATATTGTAGACACGTTTTAAATCGGTCCCTACTGGTCTAAAGAAAGGAGGAAACACACGATTACTCACTTTCCAGGAACAAACAACTCGTCTCCCAGTACCCTAACCATGCAATGGGAATTTCTCCATCCTCCTACCCCCTTTCGAGCATGTAGAACGTTTTTTTTTCATTTAACTTCTTTTGTGTTTTTTTTTGTTGTCTCTTTTATTTTTTATTTCATCTATTAATAATCAATTGATAATCATTAATTGATTACTAATCATGTTTTTTTTATTGCTTACATGTTAGAAATAAAGACAATCAATCAATATATCTACACACACACAATCCACACAACCCATCACAACTCACAAATGCATAATCTTTCATTCCGTTGCTGGTACGTATCAAACTGCAGTCCCATCCACAGGGATACTCCATCGCTATATTCACTACCAGAGCCATCAATCAAATTTTCTGTGGCTTCATTTGCTGATAGAGCCATCAATCAGTCACTCCCCAAACATACCAGGATCAAAGAGGGAGCGAGAGAGATACATGGATAGGGAGAGGGAGAGGGAGAGAGAGAGAGAGAGAGAAAGAGTGACACACAGAGAGAGAGAGAGAGAGAGAGAGCGAGAGAGAGAGAGAGAGAGAGAGAGAGAGAGAGAGAGAGAGAGAGAGAGAGAGAGAGAGAGCGAGAGAGAGAGAGAGCCAGAGAGAGTGAGGTAGGAGGGAGGAGGAGAGAGAGGAGCCATGCACATAAATAAATACTGTTATAACAACACTGACTGTATCAACACTTATTTCACTGTATGTCCTTTGTATCTGTGCATCCTTGTGATTTGATGTGTGTGTGTGTGTGTGTGTGTGTGTGTGTGTGTGTGTGTGTGTGTGTGTGTGTGTGTGTGTGTGTGTGTGTGTGTGTGTGTGAATGTTTGAGTGTGTGGTCGGTTGAAGGACAGGCCAATGCGATATTCATTTGATAGAGTTCTGCATAACATCACACACGAAAACATGTTTGCGCACACACACACACACACACACACACACACACACACACACACACACACACACACACACACACACACACACACACACACACACACACACACACACACACACACACACACAGACACAGACACACAGACACAGCACTGGTGCTCGGTAAACAATGGGCCTCACAAACGCACTGAAAACACACCTCGGGTGATTAGCAGAGCAGACTGAAATAGCCCTTATCACACGGTAAAGGTCGCCCAGCGCCTCACTCTCTCTGTAGCTTGTGCTGCACTAAAAGTTCGAAAGAAAATCCCATCTGTGCTCAAGAGTGACCCTCGGTGAACCGCGGCAGAGCGTCGCCTACACACACGACATGCCAGGCCGGGGCTGATCGCCGTCCAATCAAACGGAGACACGGCAGGGAGCCAGCAGAGCGGAGAACAGTAAGTGAGGGTGTGACATGACATGGTGAAGCCCCCGTAAAGGACAGCGTCCACATTCACCCGTCCACACACACGTTCGCACACATGTCATGTCAGCCGTGCAAGGCAGGAGCAGCGAGGGTGGGGTGCTCATGGACACCTCGACACTCCAGCCAGGAGGAATTGAGCCAGCACCCAGACAACCCACTTTCCCTCAATTTACCCACTCTCACCCGTAACAAGAGGGGGGGGGAGAGGGGAGAGAAAGGGGGGAGACAGTCGGAAAAAAGTGAGGGAAGATATAGATAGAGGGAAGGAAGGGAGACCGGATGGGAGGAGAAAAGAGGAGGAAGAGAGACCGGAAAGGAGGGGAATAGAGGAGGAAGAAGGGAGGAAGAGAGACCGGAGAGGAGGGGAACAGAGGAGGAAGAAGGGAGGAAGAGAGACCGGAGAGGAGGGGAATAGAGGAGGAAGAAGGGAGGAAGAGAGACCGGAGAGGAGGGGGAGAGAGGAGGAAGAGAGACCGGAGAGGAGGGGGAGAGAGGAGGAAGAAGGGAGGAAGAGAGACCGGAGAGGAGGGGAACAGAGCAGGCCGATACGGGGAGGAGGGAGAAGATGAGTACTCTTACCGTCCTCCTTGCACTCCTCCGGCGGCTTGGCTTTCTTGGCCAGCCGAGGGTCGAGCCACGAGGTCGTCTTAGTGTTGTGGCTGAGAGGCAGAGAGAGACAGAGGGGGGGAGGGAGAGGGACGGAGGAGGGCAGAGAGGGACAAACAGCGAGTGAGCTAGATAGTTGCTGAGAGAAAAATAGCGTTGGGAGGGGGGGGGGGGGGGGGGGGACTCAGCTTGCAGTTAAAGAGGAGGTGTTCCCCCCCTCAAACCCCCCCTCCCCCCGCCAATCTCCTCAGGCAAAAAAGAGTGAGTTTACCAAAATGGCGATCAATACTTTTAGTTTACTTCAGTGTTCCTAATTAGCTGCCGACAAAGAGAAGAAAGAGGCCTATGTTTTTTTGTGTGTTCGTCTGCGTTTGTGTATATGGTTGTGTATCTTTGTGTTGTGTGTGTGTGTGTGTGTGTGTGGGGGGGTAGCTAAGAAAATATATAAAGGAATAGCTGATGAGTTTGGCAGATCTGCTTTTAGAGAGAGAGAGAGAGAGAGAGAGAGAGCGAGAGAGAGAGAGAGAGAGCGAGAGAGAGAGATGGAGAAAGACATCAATAAAGCGTCGATTTGGCATGAAGACAATTAAAAGAGCTTCAAACTAAACAAACTCACAATTACTGTCCCTCCCTCCCTTAAGCCCCCTGCCTCGCATCTGTCTTCCTCAACACCGATGCATTGTGGGTAATGATAATCAAGGCCGTGTTGGGAGACCATGCATCTTCTTCATCCTCTGATGAAGAGCTGGGATCCCCCTGGAAGAGACTTCAGTCTGTGGGCAGACGGGGGCCCACCTGGCCCTGTTGGGGGGGGGGGGGGGGAGGGTATCCACACGGTGGGATTTAAATCCTGCCAGCGCTGGGAGGCGTATGATTTGAAGCCATGAGGAGCCAAATACACCTCCCTTTTATGGGCTGATTGAGTCTGTCACTTCCCGTCATTTTGTTCTATATATTTTACAATATTGTATTATGAGGATAAATTGGTTTCGTACAAGATGAGCCACTGAAAGACATCGCTTATTGAATGAAGCACAAGCAGACACACACCGTGCCCGCCTGTCAGGTTAAGCATGACTCCCCTGTAGACGTCTGTGTGTGCATGTCACACACACACGCACACGCACACACACACACACACACACACACACACAGCCGAAACTCAGGTGACGGCTCCATTAATTGTCACAGTAATGAAGGCACCTTGGTGGTTTTTTTACCGCTGCTCTTAAACTCCTAAAAGCAGCATGAGTTACAGCGAGCAGTTTCTAAAACAGTCTTCTGGCTCGGGCTCAGCCCACCCTGCTCTGTGGCTGTTCCGCGCCGTTTCTTAAATAATTCAATCAAATAGAAGCCTTTCTCTTTAAAGAGAAGGGCCTGGCCAGCGTCCACTCTGGCTCTGGGCTGGTTCCAGTCTGGACATTAACGACCGGCTCCCAACATCTGGACACCCTGATGCTGCAGGACGGTCAACGGTTCAGTTAAACAGACGTTCACCTCGATCCCACCACCCATCTTGAGGACCGGCGCTGTATGTCTGCTGGATGCCGCGGGGGAATAAGACCGGTTGACTAGACAGTCGTACCATCCCTGCTCTCCTCTGATGGAATACGGGTCTCAATACGTCGGCTCCTGCGTCTATATCCTACAGCTGGCTGCTGAGGCCGGGATCACTGTGAAACCACAGCTGAACCCTGTGACATCATTGCGATGATATGTGGCGCACACTCCACGTCTGATTTTACAGTTGTTGCAGTGTTGTCTGTATTTTTCATTCCCATTTGATAACTCACGGATTCTGACACAGAATCTCTGCATTTTACGTCAATGCAGATTAGCTGTCATTTAGTAAGAGACACACATTCTGCCATCCAGGGGGGGTCCCCTAAGGGCCTGTGTGCTCAGGTCCTGGACTCTGAGGGGTCAGACCAGGGGCCTCACATATCCAGAGTGCACTTCAGACTTCCTGGTTTGGGGTGTGGCGATGATCTGCTCTCTGTTGAGTTGTACCCCCAAAGCAGACGTTACAGGATGGAAATCCAGGATTGAAGAACTGCCACTGAGTCTAGAATGCCGCAGTGGCTGGCTACTAGTACCGGCCGTATAACTCGCCCAATAGCACGTAAACACCTCACTATGCATGCAACCTTATCCTGGTTACCCGGCCCTTATCCAGCTGCTACACGCATGTAAACGTTTGTCTGGAGTTAGGGTTGGGTCAGTCAGGGGACCTCATCCTGATTCTCTGCATGCCCCAAGTGGATCTGCACAAATCACATCCTGATCTAAGATGGGTGCCAGCGCCCCACTCACTCTATGGAGTACACCTCTCCCTTCGTCTAAGATGGCGGCTCTAAGAGGACTCACTCTATGGAGTAAACCTCTCCCTTCGTCTAAGATGGCGGCTCTAAGAGGACTCACTCTATGGAGTACACCTCTCCCTTCGTCTAAGATGGCGGCTCTAAGAGGACTCACTCTATGGAGTAAACCTCTCCCTTCGTCTAAGATGGCGGCTCTAAGAGGACTCACTCGATGAAGTACACCTCTCCCTTCTCCGTGTACGCCATCTCCCAGTTGTCGGGCAGGGGTCCCAGCTCCTCGTCGTCCTCCGGTTTGGGGGGCAGCAGGGGGATGGTGTCGATGGGGGGGAGCTCGGCGGCGGCGACGGCGGCGGTCTCTGTGTCGGGGATCTGTCCCTCCTGCTCTGGGGGCATCATCTCGGCGGGGAGGGGGCCGCTGGAGTTGGGGGTGGCGGAGAAGACGCCCTGCCCAGGGGGGGTCTCCCCGGAGGCATCGGTGCTCCGGTCCTCATGCTCACTGGATTCTGAAAGGGCAGCAAACAGAGGCGGGACTTAGAGAGGATGGAGAGGGTTACCTGAGAGAGAGAGAGAGAGAGAGAGAGAGAGAGAGAGAGAGAGAGAGAGAGAGAGAGAGAGAGAGAGAGAGACACACAGACAGACAGACAGACAGACAGACAGACAGACAGACAGACAGACAGACAGACAGACAGACAGACAGACAGACAGACAGACAGACAGACAGACAGACAGACAGACAGACAGACAGACAGACAGACAGACAGACAGAGACAGAGACCTCAGTAATAGAATTGCTGACGGTCTGGTGACGTGTGGCGAGCGGTGCCCAGCATGAGGTCAGGGAGGAAGACAGATTGAGAGATAATCCATAAAAAGACCGGGTGGGGGTGGGGAGGGGGATGCTATCTGCTTAGATCACAAAGCCGTGGGGCTCTATTGATCCCCACACCCGCCCACCCAACCCCACCTACTCCCCGACCTCTCCGCTCTTTGGCACAGGCAGAAAAAATAATATCAAGCCTAGAATCGGGAGCACGGCTTTAAACAACAAACAAGAAAAACACGTACACACAAACACACACACACACACACTACACACACACACACACACAGGTGTAGTTTCAAGGCTTTGTCTCACAGCGCTTGAAGCTAACAGTGTGTGTTTAAGGGGGTCAATAAAGTTGCAGAGAACAATAACATCTGGAAGAAACCGTCTGGTTCCAACTGGTGTTTTCACCGCTGAGCCATGAGGTGCTCAGACACGTCGTTGAGGGTAGTTCAATTAGTATGAATGAGTGAACATTCCTAACATTATGTGTGAATGACTGAAAAGTCCTAACATTGTGTATGAATGAGTGAACAGTCCTAATGTTGTATATGAATGAGTGAACAGTCCAAACATTGTGTATGAATGAGTGAACAGTCCTAATGTTGTGTATGATGAGTGAACAGTCCAAACACTGTGTATGAATGAGTGAGGAGTCTGAATGTTATGCATGAATGAGGGAACATTCCTAACAATGTGTATGAATGAGTGGTTAGCCCTAATGATGTGTATGAATGATTGAACAGTCCTTACACTGTATGAATGAGTGAACACCACCCACCACACTCTAAAGCCCAAAGAGAGATAAAAAGAGAGCCTCTCATTGCTGAGTAAAGCTCACAGCGCTGCATTGGGGATGTATTCTATCTCTCCTGCTTCATGTACAAAGAGACTAAAGACAATTCTGGACTCCAAAAGCAACTTTGTCGTCTTGCCGACACGGCCATTTGCTCTTGGCTTAAGGTTCCCAGGAAACAAGCGTGGACGTTCCCCCCAGTACAGAATCACAGACAGACCCCTCCCCGGACAGACAGACTGCCTCCCTGGACAGTCCTCTACCCCCCCAGACAGACCCCGGGGGTAAGGCAGCGCTGAACCACATCTGAACCGACAGAGCAGGCCGATCCAGAGGACTCTACACCCTTCCTCTGGTCGTCTATTGTTTCAGCAACAGTCTCTTACCTCGTTTGAACTCCTTCCGATTAGAAAACCAAAATCTCATCCTTCCCTCCGAGTCTCTGGTCTGAAGCGTGACGCTGTTGTTGTTGTCGGGGTCCCCCCCCCCTCCGCCAGCAGGTGTTTAGGTCCTGCTGAGCGACAGCCTCCGGAGCATTCAGTAGTATGGACCGTCCGGCAGCACGGAGGGGCCGAGGCTACACTGACACGCCCCCCCCCCCCCCCCCCCCCCACCGGGAGAGAGCCCTGGATCAATACGGAGCCAGTCCCGTGGACCCCGGCCCGGGGCTTAGGGACCGGCTCCCAAAGCCGCCCGATAGAAGGACTCTTTTGTGATCAGCCGGTGCATGTGATGAGGAGATAAAGCACACTGATACCGGGAGCCTGGCTGTGGTCAGGTTGTGTCAGGTTGGGGGGGGGGGGGCATTCATATGTGTGTGTGTGTGTGTGTGTGTGTGTGTGTGTGTGTGTGTGTGTGTGTGTGTGAGGGGGGGGGGTTCATGCATGTTTGTGTGCACATATAAGCTGCAGGGTAAGGCTGGTGTGAGTATCAATTGTGTTGTCGTTTATACAGCGTTTTTTTCAAACAGTCACATTACCGGGATCCAACACATTCAGCCTTTTGTTCTCCGGAGTCAGAGAGGATGTACCGTCGGTTTGGTTTTGGTTGTGAGTCAAAGCCAGCACATCTATTCCTGGCCGGTTCAATACGGCTTCCGTCAATACGCTGTGGGTGGGGCGTGGCTCCTGCTCTCTCTGCCTGTGGGCGGTCTCTCCAGAGGGGAAAGGACACACTCAAACAGCCTGATGATAGATGCTCCATTGCCGGGGCCCCTGGACACCCACAGGACCCCCCCCGTAGATCCACGCCTGGCCCTGGGACTAAATATGAATCATGTTTTAACTTCTTCTTCCCTCAAGGTTCCACGCCCTGGCGTCCTTCAGATTCAGACACAAGCTCCGCACTGCTGACGTCAGAACCGCCTACTGCTCACGTCCTCCAAGGTTACTTCTGAGTAAGCCCTCACTGCTGGTTACGCACTCGTGTTGCCGGGGACAGCAGAAGGAAGGCAAGTAGGGAAGGGGAGGGAAGGGGGCCTTACCTGGGGTGACTGATATGCCGTTGCCGTTGCCGTTGACGACGGGCCTCTCCTCCTCCTCCTCCTCCTCGGGGGGTTCCATGCCCGCCTTCTCCATGTTACTGACAGACTTGTTGCGCCTCCTCTTGCCCTGGGAGCTGGGAGTGGAGCCGGGCAGCAGCTGCTCCGTCACATTCAGCACCGAGCTGGGCTCCGTGGGGGGCTTGGGGGTGCCGTAATGGTTATCTGGGGGGGGGAGGATGTATAAAAACACACAGGTATATATAAATATACAGGGATATCGGCATATACAAACACACAAGTGCCTAATATGCAGTTGTGATAGTTGAATATGCTGTTTGGTAGTTTAATATAGTTTGTTTGTTTACTATGTTGTATTGGTAGTTTAATGCGTTGTATTGTTAGTTGAATATACAGTTTGGTAGTTTAATATGCTGTATTAGTAGTTTGATATGCTGTATTGGTAGTTGAACATGAAGTCTCGCCATTTTACAAGCTTTATTGGTAGTTTTCATGCTGCTTCCGTAGTTCATTCTCCTCTGCGCTCTCCCACCTCCATATTTAAAGCGTTATGGGGCGGTGGTGCTCTAATGTGTTCTCTCATGCATCATTCAGGAGGTGAAGATACGGGGAGATGAGTGAGCCGATCCGGCGACAGATAAAGCTGCTCTGAACCAGGAGACCAGACACCAGGGATCAGAGATGCTGAAAAGTTAATGTAAACACCACAGAGCGACGGACCGCAATGAACCCGAACAAACCGGAACATCACCGCTTGACACGAGGCCTACACGAGGAGACGCTCACCATGGGAGGACAGTAGGCCAACACAAGGAGAGGACAGTAGGCCAACACAAGGAGAGGACAGTAGGCCTACACAAGGAGAGGACAGTAGGCCTACACAAGGAGGAGGACATTAGGCCTACACAAGGAGAGGAGGACATTAGGCCTACACAAGGAGAGGACAGTAGGCCAACACAAGGAGGAGGACATTAGGCCTACACAAAGAGAGGACATTAGGCCTACACAAGGAGAGGACAGTAGGCCAACACAAGGAGGACATTAGGCCTACACAAAGAGAGGAGGACAGTAGGCCTACACAAGGAGAGGACAGTAGGCCTACACAAGGAGGAGGACATTAGGCCTACACAAGGAGATGTGGGAGGAGAGTAGGCCAACACCAGGAGGAGGACATTAGGCCTACACAAGGAGGAGGACATTAGGCCTACACAAGGAGGAGGACATTAGGCCTACACAAGGAGGAGGACATTAGGCCTACACAAGGAGATGTGGGAGGAGAGTAGGCCAACACCAGGAGGAGGACATTAGGCCTACACAAGGAGAAGGACATTAGGCCTACACAAGGAGGAGGACATTAGGCCTACACAAGGAGGAGGACATTAGGCCTACACAAGAAGGAGGACATTAGGCCTACACAAGGAGGAGGAGAGTAGGCCAACACAAGGAGAGGAGGACAGTAGTCCTACACTAGGAGACGCTCAGCGAGGGAGGACAGTAGGCCTACACAAGGCGACGTGGGAGGAGAGTAGGCCTACACAAGAAGCAGCTCAGTGTGGGAGGATAGTAGGCCTACACAAGGAGATGCGGACAGTAGGCCTACACTAGGGGATGTGGGCGGACAGGAGGCCTACACAAGGAGAGGAGGACAGTAGTGCCACACTAGGAGACAAGGGAGGACAAAAAAGCAAAGAAGGAATGAAAGAGCAGAGAAAGTGGATATCAGCAGATGGGGACAGAAGCTGTGTTGAAGGAAAACGTTAATGGACACGCGAGACGAGACCAGCATGTCTAGCAGATATGAGGGAGATATGAGGAAGATACAAGGCTGGACCTCCAAGATAACGTCTGCTCCAGCCCCACTCAGTGAGCTGCAGCCACACTCAGTGAGCTGCAGCCACCCTCACGCTGTCCTCCCTCCAGCCCCTTGGGTGGAGGAGGTCGTTTGTCCATCGAGGAAGGAAAACACGAGCATGTGAGTCCAGAAGCACCATGTGTGGGTCAGGCTTCAGAGAGCCAGGGCGTTCAAGGTGTTTCCGTTGACCGTTCAACAAAGATTGCCAGTGGTCATTTACAACCCGGTCCGTTTATCTGTCTCTTACAAACAACATGGAATCTAAATGATTTCCTCCATCAGTCACGTCCCGTTCTTCCCAGGCTTCCTATAACCTTGCTACCCCTCTAGGAATTTTCCTTGGGATGAAAAGGTTGAGAAGGCCTCATAAAAGGCTGTCGTGTGGCTTGACAGTGTTAACCTTTGGTTGCCACGGTAACGGCAAACCACCACCATTTTGACAACGTTGCACTTGACTCACACAATAGACCGCTTTTACAAACTTTAAACTATAGAGAACCACTCAAAACAACTGGCAGGAAACCCTTTTTCCTCCCTCAACTGAGGTGTAGTTTTAAAGGATTACTCTATGCCATTCCAAATGTGAGTTTATTTCTCCCCATGTATTTCGATACAGTATGTGAGTTAATATCTCCATGTATTTATATAAAGTACGTGAGTTAATATCTCCATGTCTTAATACACAGTATGTGTTAATATTTCCATGTATCAATATACAGTAGTGAGCTAATATCTCTATCTATATATATTTCGAATGTATTTCTTTACAGTATGCATTTACATCCAGTATGTATTTATATCCAGTATGTCTTTGTATACAGTATGTGAGTTAATGTATTTCTATACAGTCGTGTGTTTCATGTGTGCCTCAGTTCTCCAGCTGCAGCCTGTCTGCACACCAGCAGACCGGGGAACCAGTTCCAGACAGATAAACCACGGTGATGTTGAGGCTCCCTGCAGGAGACGACCAGACGGGACTTCTGTCGTGGGCCTCGGTGACATTTGCAAAGAAAGAACGAGAAGGAGGTGGTTCGATCGGAGCATATCAGCAGCTGATCCTATTCTTCTACTTTTATAAATAAAATACAACTTGAGCGGAGAGAAGCAGCAGATTTCTACGGGGGTTATTGGAACGGGCTAGGTGTCAGATCGTGTGACAAACCCTCAGTAGCCGCTGGGAACAACCGACCGCTGTGGCGTGGCTCAGAGATAAAAACCAGTCTGAAGGAAACTTTGGCTGGTGTCCCTGGTCTGGTGGGGGAGCGTTAAAATGTCTGCTCCGTGCTCCGTGCCCAAGCAGCCCATCAAACCGGGGATCAGGTAGGTTGAGTTTATTCAGTGTCCGCCACCGTTTCAGAGACACAGGAGGCATAAGGGAAGGTAAGAAGTCTAGAGGAGACACCGTGAGACTCCAGGTAACCGCAAGAACAGAAGGGCACTTCAACTAAACAAACAAGATCAGAGGTTAAACTGATATACGCTGAAAACATGACACACAAACCACTTATTATGCAAGAAAAAATTTAGCTAATTAATAGAAAGGGCTGAATGAATACTGGATAAGGTCCTTTAAGAAATTGCAGAGTCCCCCCGGCTGGGAGTGGAAGGAACAGGAACGCTGCCTAAGTCTTTCAGGTGCAGTTGCACTGAAACCACATTCAGAGAATAACTTGGAAAACAAACTCAACTTAGAATGCAACCCTAAACTCCATCCCACAACCACAGCATGATTAGAGGGGGCTCCAACTTTTCCGGGGTAGAGCTGTACTACATGAAAACTACGGTTCATGCTCCACTTCTCCGTAATTAAAAGCATCCATCAAGCATTTGTTGACCCATGATTGACAAGGTTCAGGATATCTTGGTAAAGGGAGTCTCCCATATCTCCTCTCTCCCTCTTAGTTCTAAACTCCCATTCTCTCCAGTGTAATCAACCATTAAATTATAAAAATACATAAAACTGTGGATGATGGAGCTTGAGCCCTCAGAGAGGCAGCCACGTTGTCTCCGCTGCCACCAGTTGGGTTCTGTGAGCAGAGAATTCCTGGAATTCCTGGAAGTACCTCACATCGCTCCCACTTCGCTCCCAGATCAGGACCGGTAAAATGGCCAGCTGCAAATTAGAGGTTTTTCTCTCCCGTCGACGGTGTCTGGTTCTGCATGAGCGCAGGGCCAGAGACAGACTCATGTAGGAGCGCAAGGGGTGGAACTACCTGCTGCTGGAGGGAAGACCCCAAAGGACCCCAGGGAGGGAATCAGGGGGGGCGGATCACAGATGTGACAGATGTAGTGTGAGAGAAGCAGAGCGGTCGGTGATGCACACACACTGTTGAGTCTGTGCGTGTGTGTCTGTGTGTGTGTGTCTGTGTGTGTGTGTATGCGCGTGTGTGCACGCGTGTTCCTACTTTTCCTCATCACGTCGTAGGAGATATCTTGGCTTTTTAAAAGCAGATCACTGATCAGCTAAACACATTGTGTTGATAAAAGCTGGAGGCTGAGTTGGGGACAATATCGCCCAATAATGTCCAAACTCACTTTAACATGTCTGGAGTGGTTCCAATGCTCCCCGCCCGGTGCGGTGTGCAGTTCTCCAACCCAATAAGGGAACACAAAGCGATACGGACCCACTGAAGCGTGTAATGGAACAGCCCCCGTACCTTCATACGTCCCGCTCTCTAACAGCGCCCCGCTCTCCTCCAGCTCCAGAAAGCGCTCAATGGTGATGAAGTCGTAGTCCACCCCGGGCACCTCTCCCTCCCTGGGCTGCCGGGTTGTACCTGGAGATCGGAGAGAAGAGGAGAGCATTAGAGCTGATGGGACCTGGCATCGCCTCGTGGACCGCTGACAGCACTGAGTTCCTCTTACAGAATCAGAGAAGGGAACCGCAGCTCGGCCTTTATCCTCCCCGTGCTTCATAGGGTACGATTCCCCGGTAAAGCGCTCTCACCTGGTTGGTCTCGTCACTAAATGACCGGTCAGAGGATGAGGCTGAATTACTCAGGAGAACAGCAGCTGGCACCTGTTCGCTTTCATGTCCGTTGAGTTGGCATTCACATTACCGGTGGGCTCTAGCTTCCATCCGTACACTGCTCTCTGAAGGGTTTAAAGTTCCTTGAAGGACAACACCCTCGAGGGGGGTATTCGACGCTAGGCCTAGCCCACGGGCTAGTTAAAGCACACACCACGTAACACTCACATGCAAGGAAGCAAAGCACGCTAGGTACACAGCAGATGCTAGGTATGACACATACTAGCCATCGCACACATGGAAAGAGCAGCAAACGCATGCTATAGCAGACACACGCCCACACGTAGTCAGTGCACACGCATCTCAAACTGTAGCCTGCTTGCCTTGGCGGCTGCATCTGGTCTCCGAGCAATCATATGCACCCACTGATGCATCAGGCTAAAAGGTTCTCTGGGCTAAACTCCCAGCCGTAGAAGGTAATAAAGTTCCGTGTTTAGGAAACAAAGCGTGTCCTAACATGGTATTTGCGTGCTGGTAGTGAGGCCGCCCCAGGCATGGAGCTCGGACACCAGCACGCAAAGCCTCATGATACCGCGGTTCAGCCACCTGTCCCCCCGTCTCCCCCCCCCCGCGGCTCTGTGTGTTGGTGAGTGGTGACGACAAAGCCGCACGCCTGGACTCCTCGTCCTCCTGAAGAGCGCTAATCAGCCTGTTAGCGGCTCCAGAGGTGAGTGGCTCTGGTGCTGTGTGTGTTGACATGGAGGACCCCCCCCCCCCCCCCCCCCCCCCCCCCCGGGGGTGCTGAAGGGGTTCAAGCCTTGCGCTGTTGTTAGCTTGTTGTTCACTGATTGATTCAGGGCATTGATTTGTGGCCAAATATCGGTTCCTTTGTTATCCGTTCAATTAAGCTCAGGTCTTCAAATTATTGTTTTTTGCCAGAGCAGTTATGTCCAATCAGCAGGCTTGGGGGCAGCGTGCTGATTGGGCAATCGCTAATGAGCACTGCCACTTATAGATGGATAGATGCACGATGGTTTCCAAAGATTAGAGAAGGACTCTCTGTTGAAGAACGATCTTCTGGTCGACCCTTAGATACCTCAGGAAGACGAACGCTCCGTTTATGGTAATGAATACTCTATTCTGGTTTATTCTGGTCTGAGCTATGTTCGTAAAAAACAATTTCATCGTTTAATTTATTCTCAGCCTGTTACTTTGATTAAATCAGAAAGTAGTTGCCAGGAAATAGGATGCAGACAACAGGATATCATTTATGTTAATCTGTACTCAAGTTCAACATGTAGCCCAGTGGAAAAATACAGGGTTGACAATTATCATTAATTATCAATTATAATTTATTTAGAAAGTAACCAGAAGTATGAGCAGGCCTCCAGACCCATAACTTGACAAGCTCCACCTGTTTGGCTCACTACTACACCTCTGAGACGGGTCTACTTCTAGAGTTGCATGTCCTTTAGCACCATGTGATAGCTGGCTCCTTTTTGATTGGCTACCGAGCCGTGTCCCCAGCTGGTCTGACCAGCTGGGGACACCTGGACAGGTGTGAAGTGAACACCCCCCGCGTGGTCTGACCTGGCGAGATCATGGATCACACCTTCACCGCCCCCCAGCGTGAACCAGTGAACATATAGTGAATGAGTGAATGAGTCCATCACGTTTGTGTTGAGTTCTGCCACGGCTCCCTTGGTTGCTGTGAGCTCGAAGAGAACGAGTGAAACTCATCATGGAGGTTTTCATCCGTGACACCGACAGCGAGGATTCTGCACACAGCGTAAACATAACGCAATATTACTAGTGAAGACAAACATATGTGATTATAGCGGAGACACTTTCAATTCAAACAACTCGTTTAGAGCTTTGTCTAGCCCACAGTATCATTCCCGATGCGGTCTAAAGGTATCCATCTCCATTTCCCCACACCGCGGCCCACAGCAGTGGACGCTATAAATACTTTTCTTTTCTGGTCGGAGCCATTAAATCTGAACCGTGTGTGTGAAATTAACAGCATTAGGGTCTCCGTCCCACAGTAATGAATCCTTTTAGGGGAACACTTCCAAATTACATATGTTAATCTTCTGACACGGCCAACAGGTGTGCACTCCTGAGCCTGTGTGCGTGCGTCCGTGCGTGTGTGTGTGTGTGCGTGCACACGTACGTGCGTGTGTATACGTGCGTACGTACGTACATGCGTACCCACCACGATGAGCACATTGAGGTTCTGGGCGAAACAGGACTCTTCTCCAGAGGAAGACCATGTCACCCCCTGTTTACGTGGGTCGGTATCCCATGGAATAAACAGCTCTATGAACAACAATATAACCTATCTGGGAGGCACCGGAGGGGGGGGGGGGTGCGCTCGGCTACACTTGCGTAACACTGCGTTACATTTGCATGTCATGAAGCTCTGATGACCGCATGCTGGGCGACGGCCGGAGCACACCGTGTATGTAGGTCATCCTCATGGGCCCGTTCTCATGGTCTGGGACTGATCTGTGGTCAGGGGAAGACGGATACAGCCCCCCTAAATGAGCTGTTTTCCACGGTGACATCCTATCCATCACGGGGCTGCTCGGTGGAGAACCGAGACGGAGAGCGGAGGGAGCAGGAGGGAGGAAAATGAAAAGGAGGCGAGGTAAAGAAACAGAGACGGATCGATGGAGAGGCACAGTTAGACATAGGGACAAACTATCCCATAATATATCAGAGGCCCGGGCTGTTGGGCCTTCCCTAAATTCTTGCTTTTCTAATCTTCACACCAAATCATGGATAAATACAGCATGCATTCGCTAACCATAACCTGTGACAATTTTCCAGGCAGAGTGAGTTTCAAGAGGAAATATTCCATTTTTACCCTAATGAGAGGCGAATGAACCGAGTGAGAATAGAGGGATCGGAACTCAACTAAATAACCAGAAAAACACTGTATTTAACTGGTTTGGAGCATAAGCCTTGAGGCACATTCGCTAGCTTCTCACTAGGATGAATCCTTGTTGTATTCACAATAATAATCCTGCAACAAATTTAGTAAAATAAAATGTTAGCACTTGTGTTCTTATGAAAAAGAATACAATGTTAAAGCTGTGTGTTAAGATTCTGTGACCACTTTATGTGTTTTAAACATGTTGTAACCGATATATAATAATTAGCATTCTGCCACATCAAGGTAAAAGCTCAATAAGTGACTCAATATCTAACTGCCATTACGTCACAGCAAAGCTTTGAATCCAGTCCATGCATTTTTTATCCGTCAAGATATTTGAGACTCGTTTGTTATGTTTTCATGAATATTCCCAGGCTGATTCTGTGATTAAATAAAGATGTAATTCGGTTAAACAAGACTTAAAAGTCTGGCTGTGTGCTTATATCTAAGCCGAGGGAAAGAGGCGTCTGACACAAAGACAAGAACAAAAAGAGAGCGTCTCAGAGAGGAGTAGAGAGGGTGAGAATGAAACGCTGAAAGCAAATGTGCCAGGTCTCTCTGAGGTCCTTGAGTGTCAAGACATTCAGTCACTCTGTCACCTCACTGCTCCGCGGCGGCGCTATAAAACCAAACCAATCTCCCCAGGCCCTCACCCCCCCGAACCAGCGGAAATAGAAGCAGAATACATTTGAATGTGTCAAGTGCACTGTGTGTCTGCTGTAAGAGAAGTCCCCAGGTTGGCCCAGAGCTAATCTATTCCTTGGCCATAGTGCACTTGGATTTATGTTTGAGGACGCAAAGGCATCCCTGACTCTGACTGAATGCGGATAGGTTTAAATATTTACAAATCTCAGATTACCCCCTTTTTGAGGCGAATGCCTTACTGTGTGTCACACTTTTCTGTGTGCGCCTCACACTGTTCATTACCGTGGCCTATTTTTAAACCGCACTCTATCTCCATGATCTCTGCTTTATAATGTATTCCGTCTTTAAACCGTATAGTGACTTGGTTTTTGCAGCTGAAATCACAGCTTTGTGAGGCTGTGGACAAAACCATCTTCATTACAGAAGAGTACATTAAGGGGAGAGAACAATCTACAGTCTATTTTACAATCTGTGTTCCAGAACCCCCTCTCTGACCCGGCCTGGAGCTCCAAGGGGCAGACCCAGCCGATGCTAATATGATAGAGAAACAGCAGGGGGGAGACAGCGCTATGCTAATGCCTCCGGTATGTTTTGGACTTAAGGTGAGGTTTATTTATAGGCTCGTGTTTTCAACCTTGTTTATTCCTGTGTGTATGCGTGTGTCTGTGTGTGTGTGTGTGTGTGTGTGAGAGATAAGGTTTGAGAGAATGTGTGATCTTGTCAGATATGAGTCTGTGTGTGTCTTTGTCTCCGTGTGTGAGTGTGAGTGTGTAGAGAGAGAGAGAGAGAGAGAGAGAGAGAGACAGAGACAGAGACAGAGACAGAGACAGAGAGAAAGAGAGAGAGAGAGAGACAGAGACAGAGACAGAGAGAGAGAGAGAGAGAGAGAGAGAGAGAAAGCATTTTTGTATCTATTAACCATCAAAGACAGCAGCTAGCGGTTAGCCCTGGCCTCGTCTGGCCACTAGCTGGCTGATAGCAGAACGATAACCGCCCACACTGTGTTGTTTTTAGAGGCCGGCTTTACCAGAGGGGCCCGCGGGCTGAGAGGGGGGGGGATCCTCCCTTTCACCTGCTAATCCCACCGGGTGCGAGCGCCTGGGCTGCGTCAGCACGGCGCTTTGTGCCGGCGCTAAGCTAGCTGTTAGTCAATTAGGAAGAGGCAGGCCCGGCCCGCGAGCGCTGGATAGACGGAGGGATTAACACCTCGCAACTACCGCTGTGCCCATGAGCAGCTCAATCAACAACAGTGCACTGGACCAGATCTACATTGCATCACACTACACCGCAAACACGCACACATACACACGCACACGATATTGTACACGACGGAATTACCTCACATTCATTCTACATTGCACTATACGACACACAGACTACACTACACCATCGAACTAAGCACCACAGCGCCACAACACGACATAGCAACGACAGAACACTGCACAAAACAACAGATGACACACTTCATTCTAATGCAGTGCACTAACACACAGTACAGCACACTATCGTACTACACACTACACTACAGTTCAGAAAAATACACTATAATATACTACACTTCTACACATTACACTACAATATACTGAAACACACTACACGACTACAGCTTACACTACAATGTAATGAAATACACTATACTACTACACAATACATTACACTAAATACACTACAATATACTATACTACACAACACTACTACACATTACATGATATACACTATACTACACAACACTACTACACATTACATGATATACACTATACTACACAACACTACTACACATTACATGATATACACTATACTACACAACACTACTACACTAACTTAACTATTCTACACTAAAATACACCACAACAAAATTCCCCAAAGATGGCATGACACTATAATAAACTATGTGAAACAACACAACATCACACACACTACACAACACTCAATTACACAACATCACTGACAGTAAAACAACTAAAAGCTGCCTTCACTACACTCTTTATAAACCATGAGCCGCAGTCACGCTGAACACATGCAGGCTGCTTATTGACCACTTATTGAACATGTTCTCTCAGAACGCTTTAATCAGAGCGGAGGCGGAGCTTATGGAGAACACAATGAGGGCACATCAGTTCAGAGCCAAGATGGCCGCCTGAGATCCCCCATAACGACACAGCCGCACACCCACGCACGCACACACACACACACACAACCACACATTCAACAACACACACCCACGCACACAACAACTCACACCCAGCCACACACACACACACACACACACACACACACACACACACACACACACACACGCACACACAAAAGCACACACAAAAGCACACACAAAAGCACACAGAAGCCCACCAAATCCAGGGGGATAGAGACAGAGCAGTCTGCATATAGCTGGCTGATGCATGTCACATTATCATAAGGAGATATCAAAAAGGGGGGACTGCATTGAGAGAATCACCATTAAAAAGCACTTCACCTCCAACAGGGAAAAATCCAAAAACAAACGGCCACAAAATGATTGCAAAACCCTCCTCCTCAACCTCTCACTGCCTCCTTTTGTTCAACCGCAGGAACACCGAGTTCTGCTCTCCCAGTGAATGCTTAGCAGGCATCAGTAAGTAATTCTGTCCTTTAGACAATTTAAATCCATACCGGGGAGTCCAAAGTAGAAGAAACAAAACATTTAAAGTGGCCCGCTGATGACTTCCTTCCTCCAACCTTCTCCCACCTCACAGCCGAACACCATTACCTCCCATCTGTTGGACGGCGGCTGGGTGGGGGCGACAGCCCCATCACCGCGGTGGCAGTGGGCTGCGTCTCTAATTACACCACCCATCACCCGGCCACGTCCTGGCGGCCCGCCTAACAACACACTCTCCGGTTGACAGAGGGCTTAATGGCTAATTACAGACCCCATCCATCCATGGGGGGGGGGGGGGGACGGACGGACGAAGAGAATATAGAGCCACACAAAAAATTCCCCAGTTCACAGGGATTCAACTGAGACGAAACACAGTTCAGTGACGACGCACGACAGCAGCAGCAAGATGTGGAAACCAAGCAAGCTTCAAGGTTACATCAAACAACTTTGCCTTTTTGCTACGGCTTTTCAGAGAATGGTTCGTTGTTTGTTGGTTGTTGTCTAGCGACCTCGGCAGGCAAGGTTTCCTCTGCTCATCTCGAGCAGAGAACAACATCCAAGAGGAGATGTTCGATAACAAAACAACATATCCTGCGAGGGTTAGCCTGGGTGCTTTAAGGGAACAAATGATAAAAAATGTTGCTTATAAACCCACAATGACACCTTGTGAACCACTAAAGGCATAACACTGAAATAACAACGGATTATTCCTCCTTTAAGGTGTTGTGACTTATTCCACGAGTTCTGGCTAAGACAAAACCACGACAAATCAAAGCTGTGACCCAAAGCTCTAACAGCCAATTTAAAACAATGCTAGTTCCGCAGCAGTGAGCAATATGTACAGTTAGCAGATGTTAGCCGACGAGAGCATGTGTAGCAGTAGGCTATTGGCTGCAACAAAATTTTAAGCACAGGCATTAAACATTTATTGTTATCACTGTAGGGTAGTTTAAACCGGTGAAACACATGAATACAATGTCCGTGACTGCAATAGATGTAGAAAAGGCTTTCAGAAGCTCGAGGTCAGTTTGACGTCCATTTTGCAAGTCACAGGAGGAAGGAAATCCAAACATGGGCAATATGGGACTTGGGTGGAGCTGAAGTTGGCGATAGCAACCACCTGTCAATCCTAGAGAGAGCTGTCCAATCGAAACACCCCCGCGAGCGGACCACTTTTTAAGCCTGCATTTTCGGATTCAAAAGAACAATAATTGACATAAAGAGACAGAGCGGAGAAAAGGAAAAATTAGCTATTAGGATTAGCGTGGGGGCGGAGGCTCAGAATCTGGAGCCAGAAGAAGACTTTAAGACTCAGCAACAAAGTGGTTTCTTCTGGTTCCTTCTCGTCCAGGTTCCGGTCCCGCATTGGGCTTGACCGGATCAGACCGGTAATCAACACAGCTGGAAGCCAACCAATGAGGAGGCTAAGTGGCTGACAGTGACATAGCGGCCAGTAGCTACCAGTTAAACGGATTCCCCTCTGAATCGATGCGGCACCTGACGTTAGTCACGGAGGAAGGAAAACTTTCCAACATCTTCCTGCACTGTGACCGTCACAAAGTAGAAACTATCACCGCCAAAAAAAAGGCCCTCAAATGTCAGAATATTGGCTGCAGCAGCACAGGGGGAAAAATGTGATGAATTGTGAAGACAAGCACATTTATTATAGAGCAAATAAAGAGTAGAAACGACCGAAAATCGCGTCTATCCTTCCACTTGGAGATTTGGGTTCTGTTCTCCATCAGACACAATCAGAGCACGTTCTGGGTGGGGTGGGGGAGGCTCCTTTCATCTGATCTCACTTTCCCCCGTTTCTCTCCCCCCTCTCCCCCGTCTCCCCCTGCCACCGCTGCACATCGCCGCTGGTCCTGCTCTGGTTCAAGAAAACCGCGTTTGAAATCAAATTCCTGACGACGCCAGAAACACATCAATACACCTCAGACACCCTCAGACACCCTCAGACACCATCAGACACCGTCAGACACCCTCAGACACCATCAGACACCATCAGACACCCTCAAACACCATCAGACACCATCAGACACCACCGCCACGACACCATCAGACACCACCGCCAAGTCACCACCAAACACCACCGCCAAGACACCATCAGACACAATCAGACACAGCCACCCCGTCGCCACGGAGACGCCTCGCGGAGCGGGCGGACGGAGGCGCTGACGGAGCACACCACAGAGACACAGACGGAGGGAAAAACGCAAGGCGACATGAAATATAAAAGAGGAAAAAAACCCACAGATGGTCGTCTGCCTCAACTGGTGTTTAACGCTCTGATCTCACAGCTCTCTGATGCCGCCTGTGGCAGCGGTGGCCCCCCACACACAGGAGCGCACACGCAGATAGACAGAGACACACACACAGAGACTAACACACACGCACGCACACACACACACACACAGTTGTGGAGAGTGTGAATGTGCAGGGGACGCGCGAGATAGGGGGAGAGAGAGTGAGAGTGTGAGAGAGAGAGAGAGAGAGAGAGAGAGAGAGAGAGAGAGAGAGAGAGAGAGAGAGAGAGAGAGAGAGAGAGAGAGAGACACACAGAGATAGAGACAGCGAGGGGGGATATGAGGTGAGCTTGGGTTGTGGGTGTGTTTGTGTGGGGGGGGATTAAGAAGAAGCTGATGTCATCCATTTGGAGATGTGGCCCTAGGGCTGAGGTCATTAACATTCATTTCAAAAACACCCTCTGCTTCTGTGATTCATATTGTGGTCTACTAAGGTCAGGTTTCTATTGTCGTCTTTAAGGTAATGCTTCTATATGGTCTGTAAAGGTCAGGTCTCAGGGTTGTGTGTCCGTAACCAAGACCGTAAGATAAGCAGTTCTCTGTTTGTTCAGGATGTTCTCTTACATTCAACAGATGAATTGACACTTCAGGGCTGGATGTTTCACGACAAGAGTCTCTACCGTGTTTCTACTACTAAGAAGGGCTGGAGGGCCAGTAGAGAAGACTGTCAGAAGAGAAAGGCAGACCTGGTGGTCATCAACAGCAGAGAATAACTGGTGTGTGTGTGTGTGTGTGTGTGTGTGTGTGTGTGTGTGTGTGTGTGTGTGTGTGTGTGTGTGTGTGTGTGTGTGTGTGTGTGTGTGTGTGTGTGTGTGTGTGTGTGTGTGTGTGTGTGTGTGTGTGTGTATAAATGTGTGTGTCACCGTGTATATATATGTGTGTCTCCGTGTTTATGTGTGTCTCTACGTTTGTGTGTGTGTGTGTGTGTGTGTGTGTGTGTGTGTGTGTGTGTGTGTGTGTGTGTGTGTGTGTGTGTGTGTGTGTGTGTGTGTGTGTGTGTGTGTGTGTGTGTGTGTGTGTGTGTGTGTTTGGCTGTGTGTGTTTATATGTGTGTGTATAGACGCGCGACTGTGTGAATGAGCTGCTGTGTCAGCCTAAACTCCCCCCGTGCCGGACCCCAACACCGTCCAGAGAAACAATCTGTCAAGAAGGCGCCGCTCTTTGTTCCATTCTATCTAGCGCCGCTAGCCGCTAGCCCGCGGCTAACATTTGGCCACCAGACAGACGGACGCGGCTCCCTTCAACCTGACGGACCCGGCGGCCATCTTCTGCCGGGTCCGTCAGCCAGGAGATACAGGTGATGTGAAAGCAGCCAGGTAATACAGGCTAGGTGATAGCAGCTAGGTGATAGCATCCAGGTGATAGTAGCCAGGTGATACAGGCTAGGTGATACAGGCTAGGTGATAGCAGCCAGGGGACACAGGCTAGGTGATGGCAGCCAAGTGATACAGGCTAGGGGATAGCAGCTAGGTGATAGCAGCGAGGTGATAGCAGTTAGGTGATAGCAGAGAGACAGAGAGAGAAAGAGCTAGGGAGAGCGATACAGAGACAGAGAGAGAGAGAGGGAGAGAGAGAGCGCGCGACAGAGAGGCAGCGAGGGAGAGGGGCAGACCCGGCCCGGAGAAGTCGATAAAAAAATCCTCTCCCCCGTAGAAAATTCACAGAAACCCCCAAACGCACAAGAAAACATAAAATAAATGGCAGAACACATTCCTCCTTCCCTCTGTTCCACCCACGCACAGATAACGTGCTGCGATGTACACATTCTGTATATAGTCTTAGTACTCTGCTTTAGAAGTCCCCACTGTGCAGCCATGTTGAATCACCACCAGAGACTTTTTTACAACTTTAGGAAAAATTCTGCCGAGCCCCCCTCCGCTCCCACACGCACCGTTTCTATAAAGAGCTCTTTATCACCATTCAGAGTCAAGCAGGGATTCTGAATGGGCCCGTTTTTAAATGGTTTTTAATGACACCACCTCCGTCCTCGGACGCTTAGAATGGCTCGTAAAGCCCTGAGAAAACAGAAGAACATCACAGGAGAGGGAGGCGTTAAAGAACCGATAACAGGGCCCCGCCCTGCGAGGAGGTCTGGAGTTAGAGCGGGCGAGGGACCCGCCGCAGCGCACTGAGACGCCGTTTGGGTACAGAGAGGCTGACCCCCCCCTGGCCCCTCCTCCGCATGACCTCAGCTCAGCGCTGGACCGCCCGGGGAGTGTCACTCAATGTTTCTCTGTACGTAGAAAACAATCAATCATCAAAAACTGATGTCATCGCTTTGGAGTGAAATGTGTGTGTGTGTGTGTGTGGGGGGGGGGGGACACACAGAACTAAACTGTGGAGCCTCATTAGATCGGAAGGGGCGGAGCCAGAAGGAAGGCGGAGACGGGGTGAGGACGTGTCACACGGGTGTGTTGAGTGAGGGTGGTGGGGGTGACAGGTGTGATCTGAGTGAGGCGGGGATGTCAGTCATGTCGACAGCACGGTGAGCGGATAAATCAATAAGGACTTCTAAAAATAAAACGGGCGGGAGATGTGTTGCTTATGCCATCGCTATACTGGAGGGGGGGGGGAGAGAGAGAGAGAGAGAGAGAGAGAGAGAGAGAGAGAGAGAGAGAGAGAGAGAGAGAGAGAGAGAGACAGAGAGCCAGAGAGAGAGACAGAGAGCCAGAGAGAGAGACAGAGAGCCAGAGAGAGAGACAGAGAGCCAGAGAGAGTGAGAAAAAACAATGGAGAGGGAGAGAGAGACAGAGGTGAGGCCACTCAGGTACTGACATTTATATCCCTATTTGTTTTCAAACAAAATGATCTCTTCAATTTTTCCATTTCATCGCTTTCATCACAGATACTTTAAGGCAGGGAGGGACACGAAAAGAACGATAACGAGAGAGAACGAGAAGGAAAAATAATAAAAACTAAAAGGAAGTAGAAAATAGATTACATATTTTTCCATCGTGTTTTGTGGTCATTGTGTTGCGTGTCGTGGAAACGTGATCGGGGGGGGGGGGGGGGGGGGGGGGGGTTGGGGGCGTCCTCATCACATGACCACGCTGAACCTATCCCCCATTCCATGACAAGACCCCAGTGGGTGAGGAGGTGTTTATGAGTGAATGAGTGGCCTTGCATGCATCTGGGAGGATTTCAGTCAGAAGTTTGTAGCCGTTTGTGTGCGTGTCTGTGTCGATGACATGTGTATAGGTGTGTGCGTATGTGTGTGTGCGCGCACATGTGTGTGTTTGTGCTGCTGTCATTTGCTCTCAAAGTGATGCTTTTATCACTCGCTTTATGCCCGACTTTGTAACTTTGTCGCCTTCCCCCTGCAAGATGAGTCAGAGCGTTAATCTGTCACCCCCGGTTACCGCTAATCATCTCGGTACTGTCTGTGTGTAGCTGTAAACATCGGCACGGAAACTCAGGTGAAGATGCAGGGAGGAGTGATCTGTGTGTGCCGAACTGTGTGTGCGTGTAAGTCTGCGTAAGTGTTGCTGTTTGTGTCCAAGTTCAAACCGTTCCTGTCTCAGTTATAAGTATGTCACATGTGTGTGTGTATGTGTGTGTGTGTGTGTGTGTGCGTAAGTGTGTCTGCGTAAGTGTTTTCAAGTTCAATCCGGTCACGCCTCAGTTGTGTGTCACATGTGTGTGGTTGTGTGTGTGTGTTTGAGTATTTGTCTCTTCGTTTCAGTCCTAGTTCAATCAGTTCATGTGTCAGTTGTAAGTGTGTCACAAGTGTGTGTGTGTGTGTCACGTGTGTGTGTGTGTGTTTGTGTGTGTCTGCATAAGTGTGTCTGCAATTCTGCCCAGTTCATGTCTCAGTTGTAAGTTTGTCAGAAGTGTGTGTGTGTGCGTGCGTGCGTGTGTGCGTGCGTGTGTGTGTGTGTCTGAGTGTGTGTTTGTGTGAGTGTTTCGGTTTGTGTGTTCGAGTTCCATCAGTCCATGCCTCAGTTTTAATCGTGCCAGATAACTTTGGAGGTTCATGGTATTCATGAGCAATTTGTTGGCGGTGTGTTTGTATGTTCCATTTACATGCCAAGTAGGGCTTGAGTGCGTGTATGTGTATGTGTGTTCATGGTTCTCTGAATGTGAGTGTGGTATTGTGAGTGTGTATACACGTGTGTCTGCATGAGTGCACGTTTATATAATCTGTGGGGGATTGTTACCAGTTTGGGCCAGAATTCCCTCCCAATCTGGCAACACTGATGGGGAAGGTGATTCCCCGTGTTCAGGAAGAAGCTTCAAAATTCTACTGAAATAAACGCTGATTCATGACAGAATGAAGCTGCAAAGAGCGCTTTAGATTCTACTTGCAAGAGGACCAATATTTACAGAGGCCTCAGGGATTAACAAAGAACATAGCAAAACAAGAATATCTCGGCTAAATAAAGGTACCGAAACAAAAAAACGGAGGTCTGCCCAGCCTGTTAACTCATCCAGAGACCAAACCAGGGAAAGACCACTATTCAGAACACAGGGGCGATCCATGTTGAGGCATGAATACCCCTAACCTAACCCTATCATTCACTATCTCTGTTGAATAAATAATTAGCAATCAATAAGTCCCAAAGATAACAATTATAAGGATATTTCATCCTTCCATTTCTGAACTAGATGATCCAGATGAATATCAGTGGTAAGCAATGGTTATCAGATTTTCACATTGACCACAGAGTCCTAAAATTACAGCATTCCAAATTAAACGTACGTCGTATATGTATACTAATCAGTGTCACATATTTGTATTTTTCTACATCTTATTGACTTTATTTCAGAATTTCAGTCTTGTCAGAGTCAGACACAGACCATCTAGTCTGCCAAAATCACCCAGCAACACCCAGCATCACCCAGCAACACCCAGCACCACCCAGCATCACCCAGTACCGACCAGCTTCACCTAGCATCGCCTACCAACCACTGGGCATCACCCAGCTCTCTCAGGTGAGCATCAGGTGGACATCAGGTGAGCATCAGGTCCACCCAGCGCAGTGCAACAGATCGGGAGAAACCCCTCCCCTGCTTTCAGTACAGTTCTAAAAAAAACAGAACTTCACTTTGTTATTTATCGAGGAATGAACTTAATTTGTCTTCTGTAATGTTTGATCATAACAAATACAACTGAAGAACGTATCTGAGAAAAAGAGTGGCTCCCCTTATTTCTGTTAGAGGCTAATCCTTACTCCAATTACTGTTAGACTTTGGCAAAACTAGAAATGTCGGCTGGAGCAGACAGAAAACAGGGCAATTAGGCCAAACAAAAGAGGTGGTTGGTGGAGCTGGCATGGTTGGTGGTGTTCTGGGAGGGGAGGGGAGAGGGGAGAAGGGAGAGGCAGGGAGGAGGGGAGTGGAGAGGCGGGGGGCTGCCTACGGGACTCAACTCCATTCCACATTGAATCAAGTCTCTTGTACCCACCACTGCCCTTTTGTTAAAATTATAAATGTTTGGTTTGGACCTCGTTAATATTAGAATGTGAACTCTTCTGGTCATGCTTCAGTCCTATGGGGTAATGTTAAGACTAGCCCAGGGGAAGTGGATTCAGGAGGCCAGGTATGGGCTGCAAAATGGTGAAGGAAAGTGCGAGACATGCACATTGAGAGAAGATTATGTCCTTTGTAAAAAATAATATCACGTCGTTCCACATAACCATTTTTCCCACATTATTAAACTGAGGGGCGTTCCATCCTCATCTCATACCTATTCATTAGACAAAGCTGTCATTTTCCCTGTTAGAGGGAGCAATAGCAGGACATTGTTACCACAAAGGATTCATTTCCACTTAGTCTGACTTCTGATGTCCTGGTCTGTGATGAACGATTATGGGAGGAAGAAGATGATTAAAGATGGTTAAATATCTTAAGAGAGAATAACGTACTCTGCGAGACATTTCCACGTGTTTGATGATGATTTGAGGAGACTTTTTCGGTAGCTCCTGAGGTAAGTTTAGTGTCTGTAACCTTCCTCAGCAGCAGCGGGCTCTGCAGCATTATGAAATCTTTCACTTCATGAATTTATTCTACATTATAATACTTGTTTTATTTCAATACTCAATTGACAGGGAGGCTGACGGGAGTCAAAACAAGGTGTAAACATGTAAGCTGTGATTTATATTAGTTATTAACAGTGAATAAACGCCCTTAGGGTGATTCAGGAACATTATCCCTCTTATTACAGAGGGATAATAAATCTGAAAATCAATGTAAAAAATACCATAGCAAATAAAAATGGAAAAAGTGTTCACAGCTACGGAAGTCATAACAGATGGCTGCATGGCGTAATCGACCAATCAGAATGGGGGATTCAAAGCCGTCTGATAAAGAGGTGAAGTGACCATGTAGACTGAACACATCATTCCTGCTGAAGTGACATCACCATGCAGAATGAACACATGCCCACCTGGGTGAGAGTTTGTGTGTGTGAATGTGGATGTGTGTGTGTAGGTGTGTGTGTGAGATTGTGTATTTGAATGTTGATAAGTGTGTGTGAGTTTGTGTGTCTGAATGTGCATGCGTGTGCATGCGTGTGTGTGTGTATTTCAATGTTGACAAGCGTGTGTGAGAGTTTGTGTGTGTGAAAGTGTGTGTGTGTGTGTGTGTGTGTGTGTGTGTGTGTGTGTGTGTGTGTGTGTGTGTGTGTGTGTGTGTGTGTGTGTGTGTGTGTGTGTGTGTGTGTGTGTCTGTGTCTCTGTGTGTGTGTGTGTGAGAGACAGTTTGTGTGTGTGAATGTGGATGGGTGTGTAAGTGAGAGTTTATGTGAGTGAATGTGGATGCGTGTGAGTTTGTGTGTGTGAGTTTGTGTGAGTGAATATGGATGCATGTGTGTGTGTGAGAGTGAGTGTGAGTGTGAGTGTGAGTGTGTGTGTGTGTGTGTGTGTGTGTGTGTGTGTGTGTGTGTGTGTGTGTGTGTATTTGTGTGTGTGTGTGTGAGAGAGTTTGTGTGTGTGAACATGCATGCGTGCAGCGCCAGTGGGTCTGGAAGGAACAGATGAGTCTAAACAATAGCAACACATTTAATATGCGGGTAGGGAGAGAGAGGGTCTAGAGGAACTCTGTTTGTTATCACGCAGTGCAGTGTGTTCACCACTGCTGCTGTTTCTCTCAGTGTCCACCAGTGCCTGCAAAGGTGGTAGGGGGGGCAGACAAGGGGAATTCTGGGAAGAGGAATTGAGCGGTGGTGAGAATGAAGAGGGTGATGCATCTTGGATGTGTTTTCCGTGGATCTTTCTGTGCCTCCATGGTAAGGAGTAGAGGAGCTACAAAAGGCAGGGCATTAAAAGAGAGAATGACATGCAGAATTGAGCGACGGCGGGGGGAATCAAACCCGCGCCCGCTAATAGGTGTGCTGCAGGTGGAGCAGGTGGAGGAGGTGGCACAGGTGGGACTATTTTGTCGTATTTAGGAGCTATCATTTGAGTGTTCTTTGTTAAAAATAGCAGAGCTGCCTATCAGATATAAGTACGGAGATACACCTGGAGATGATCTGTGTCCAGTTGACTGGCAAGACTCTGACCAATCAGGGCATCTCATCCCTGGTTGTTTGGGGGAATCCATTTTGCCGGTCAACTATAGGAAATACAACACTTCTCCCTGGTAGGAAGGGAGGGGCAAGGAGGTACGTTAGAGATCCTGAGTGACGGTCAACTGGGACAGCGTTGGATGTTGCCAGTCGAGCCCTAGTCGGTCAAGCTTGAGACTTTAAGGTGGATGGACGGAGTGAGACGGAGGGAGAAAGCAGGATGACGGTGGAGGGACAGAGATGCAGAGAAAGAGACTGAACAGGAGTGGTGGAGAGAGAGAATGAGATGACAGGGAGGG
>NC_079430.1:13056294-13066294 GCF_026213295.1 Gadus chalcogrammus
GAAGAAGAGGGTAGAGAATGATGGTGCTCGTTTGTTAACGACTGACATGGCATTAATGAACACGCCCCCAGTGTGTGGGGGTGGAGCTGTTCCCCTGGGCTCTGAACTCAGGAACAGAGGAACAGTTGGGCTGAACACGTGACCCACATGGTGACACACTGCATGACCTGCGGGGACGGCCCACACGACACACTACACACAAAGCACACACACAACATACACACACATAACACACGCACCACACACACGACCCTCGCACACCACTAACACACACACAACACACACACACGCGCACAACACACCCAACCCTTACAACACACACAGCTGGCGAGAGATACTGAAGGAGGAGGCACGTTCACATGTCCCCACATCCATCACTTTTACTTTTTATTTGACCTGCTTATTCCAGGTAACTGGTGCAGGACACACACACACACACACACACACACACACACACACACCCACACACACACGCACATATACACAAACACACACACACACGATGGGGAACCGGTCCAATCCAAGTGCTTAGATGCCCTTGAGCAAGAGGCTTAATAGCTGACAGGCTGCGTAGGTAGGTAGGGTTGTGTGTGTGCGTTTGTACGTGTGTGTGGTGAATTTATGGCAAATGCATGCTTAATAAATGGTCTGCAATCACGTAGCACGTAAGGCTAAGTGCTTTCCACGCCGTGCACTTGTTCGACCGCCCACTCGCTAAATGTCCACAAACTCACCTACCCAGCATGCATCAGGAGGGTGAGAGGGTAACACTGTGAGAGCCCTGCAGTCAGGAAGTCGTCTCCCTCATTTAGCTTCTCCTCGGCGCTCCTCTCTCCGGGTCGGAGCGGAGTCAGAGCGGCAGCTGCAGCCCTCAGCCTTCTGCTCTCCGACAGACGCTCAGATGAACAGCTTGGTGAGCGCAGGGCTGGGAGCAGGCCGTCCGTTCTCAGGGAGAGCGTGAGGAACAACCCCTGATAAGAGATTTACTGACTGCTTGGCCTTGGGTCCGTGAAACACAGGACTCAAACGGAGGGGGTGGACGGTGGCCGGGGGGATGGACGGTGGCCGAGGGGATGGACAGTGGCCGAGGGGATGGACAGTGGCCGAGGGGATGGACAGTGGCCGAGGGGATGGACAGTGGCCGAGGGGATGGACAGTGGCCGAGGGGATGGACAGTGGCCGAGGGGATGGACAGTGGCCGAGGGGATGGACAGTGGCCGAGGGGATGGACAGTGGCCGAGGGGATGGACAGTGGCTGAGGGGATGGACAGTGGCTGAGGGGATGGACAGTGGCCGAGGGGATGGAGAGTGGCCGAGGGGATGGACAGTGGCTGAGGGGATGGAGAGTGGCCGAGGGGATGGAGAGTGGCCGAGGGGATGGACAGTGGCCGAGGGGATGGACAGTGGCTGAGGGGATGGAGAGTGGCCGAGGGGATGGACAGTGGCTGAGGGGATGGACAGTGGCCGAGGGGATGGACAGTGGCTGAGGGGATGGATTATGTCTCACGTGATGGACGTGATTAGCAGAGAACCAGTCAGTCATAACAGACTCCACTCAAAATAAAGATCCCAGGCACCACCTGCAGCAGTACCCTCGCGTACCACAGGTTGGAAACATGGCAGTAGAGGACATCAGAACGCTCCTCTGCTCTTCCACTGTAGGCACCAGGAACGCAGAACCCCGATTAAAAACAAACCCGGGTCGGCTTACAGGTTCAGCAGAAGCATGCATTACTTCAAATTAAAGACCAGACTCATTTCAGATACATCTGCCAGGAGCAGGGAGTAGAAGTTCATTTGCTCAGAAGTCATTAACAGTCCAAACTGTCGTAAGCAGTGACTAAACTCTGTCAATGTACAACCTCATGAACAAGGGACAGGCCACCGCCTCACCACGGCTGAGGTACGCTGAGAGGAGATGTTCTTCATTAGCCCCAGGAATCACACGTCGCCAAAAGACTGAGACAGATCTTTAGTTTACCTCCCTTGACTCGCTCATGATAAAATGTATTAACCCAATGCCAGGCGAAGGTCATGGGGGATGCTATCAAGCTATGTCGCTAGGCTAAGGTCACCTGGTGAATGAGACCATTTTGAAGTCACCACAGACTCAAAATGTAACATATAGAAATAATTCTTAAATAAGAGCATATTTGTGTAGGCATACATGTTCATTGAAATGCACCCTTTTAAGGGAGCAGCGCCATCAACCGCCTGAATTATTTGTAATCAATTAAATACAACATCCAATCAAGTCTAATTTACAAGCCAGGCGGTAAAGAAAGAACCACATTAAGCCACGTGTCGTAAACCCGTTCATAAAACACCCTCCCCCAACTTCTCATGGAATCTCTGCTATAGCCGGATAAGTGAATTGCTTTGGGGGCGAGCCACATAGAAACATTGGGCGAGGTGGGTTCGCACTACAGGGAAGTCGGCGTGTTAATAGCAGCATCCAGAGCTGCCTGCCTGCGTTAGGCCTGGTGTGGGTCTGATAGCGCTGAGACACACACAGACTCACAGGCTTCGCTGTACTCACTGTTTTTCTAGGCCAGCCGGCTCCCCACGGCTTAGCCGGCACGTTCCACGATGCACCATGGAGCCGCAGCAGATAAAGGACTCAGGCTTCCCTCCCTGGTCTCTGCCTCGCTTCCTCTTCCTCTGTCTCGTGTGCCACTGCCTCATCCTCGCATGTCGTGTCGTGTGGTGTGGTATCCCTGCCCCGCTTCTCTCTCTGCCTTGGGTGCCTCTTCCTCGCGTGCTCAATCCTTTCTCTTGTCTCTGCCTCACATGTGTCCTCGCGTGTGTCTTCATCGCGTGCCTCTGCCTCGCGTGCCATCAGTGCCTGTCTCTGCCTCAGTGTCCGTCTCTGCCTCAATGCGGGCCTCGTCTCCACTTGTTCCTCATTAGGCCTAAAAAATGATTTGTTCGGTTACGGTTTCCGACCGACCCTGTCAATTTCTGTGAGACCCAAATTAATTTATGAGCTGCTGTAAAAAAAAGAAAAAAAAAAAAGAAAAAGAAAAAAGTCCTACCGAACATTTCGCTGCCGCTGGAAAAAAGAAAATAAAAAAAGAAAATAAATTCCCCACCTACCCATGACCTCATCTGACAACCAACAGGAACCAAACTTTTTTTTTTTTAGGCCTTATCCTCTCCCCTCCCCCCTCCCCACCGGTTCTCCCATTTAAAAGTCCATGACTTTGAAAACATTTCAACTCTGATGGACAAAAGCTTTGATTTGTTCTGAGCCACACTTGTAAGGAGCGTCCATAAATAGATATCATTAAGAGTCGTTCATCTTGTAACTCCTGTTCAAATAGCAGTGTACCCTTTACCTTGGGTAAGTTTTAATTTAATCGTACCACCTTCAGCGTCTGCCAATTCATTGCAACTGTTCACTACTTATTCATTTAGCAGCGCCTCTCATGATACACACCTCAAGGAGTTGTGCTGCAGACATTGGGCTTCAAACCAAGACCCTTCCAGCTGGGAGTCAAACCACCATCCTGACATCAACATATTCTATTTAATACTCTGCTTCTATTCGCTACTTCCAGACTCTGTAAATCAGGCTCCAGACGAGGTGGCCCCATGCTGCTGCTGCTGCTTAGCCAGGCTCTGACGCCTAATCCAGGCAATTAATCCAGACCTGAGGCCCCTGGATCTGACATTTACCTTCTGATAGACCTCCGCATCCCAGAAGAGCAAGAAGGAGGGAGGGATAGAGGGAGAGGGACAGAGAAGTGAGTCTTCTGGTGAAGTGAGTGAAAATCTATTCCTGATTCATCCTGGGCGTTTGTCTTTGGTCTTGACCACCACTTCCCTGGAGGAGGTCGCCTCATTAGGAACGATATTATAAACCAGGATATTAGGAGTATTTACACTGACAAAATAGCACCGCAGCCCCTGAAGAGGGAGCTGATATGAACAGGAAGGGATGGTAAGCACCGCCTCTGCCTCTTGAGGAGGGCTCTTTCTCTTTCTCTCTCTCTCTCGCGCTCTCCCTCTCTCGTTCTCTCTCAGAAGATGATGAAGAAAAGTGGAAGGCGCTGGAAGCTTTCAAACTCTGGCCACCATTCCAGCACAAAATTGCTTTCTTACTGTGCCGTTGAGCTTTCCCGCTCTCTCGCTCTCTCTCTCAACCTCTGTCTTTTATGCTTACTCTCTCAATCTCGCTAGCCCTCTCTCTTGTTCTCTCTCTCCTAAAAGCTTTTTCCTCCTCCTTCATCCTTCTCTTCAATCAGCGCCCTTTCCCCTCTCCTCTCTCTCCTCTCTCTCCTTTCTCGCTTTCTCCTTTCTCGCTTTCTCCCCTCTCTTCGCTCCCCTCTCCTCGCTCCTCTTAGCTTGCTGGCTGACTCTGCGTTCCTCCAGAGCCTTGAGACCTTCACTTTACCTTAGGTGCCTTCCTTAAAAGACAGCTTCAAATGGGAATGCAGCCTTTTCCTCCTCTGACTCTGAAAGTCGGTCTTTGTTGTGACGCATCGTGGATATTTATTTATTTCTGATTTGTTTTTGATGATGACCTCGTCATCCCCTCGGCCGTGAGCGGAATTCAGACGACGAATCATAAAATCAATCACACACACACACACACACACACACACACACACACACACACACACACACACACACACACACACACACACACACACACACACACACACACACACACACACACACACACACACACACACACACACAGATCCCCCCGGTCTGCCCGTGACCAGCACTTAATCACACAACGTCTGTACTCTACACAGAAACACGTAGGTCAGAAGAGAAGGACTCCGGATATCATTCAGCTCCACGGAAATGAATGACATCATTATCACAGCGAGCGCCGTGAGTCTTCTCTCGTGTTTAATTATTCTCAGACTGCTCTCCTCCCCAGGGAGCCCTCAAAGGGTAAAGTCTGGGGGACACCGATGAGAGATGGCTGGAGGTGTGGGGGGGTCGATCACGGCTCCAGCAGCAAATTCAATGTTGTATCCTTAATAGACCCTCTCTCACAGACCCTCACTGAAGGACACCTCAGGGGTCGCTCCTAACACTGATCCTGGGTCTGCTCCTAACACTGATCCTGGGTCCGCTCCTAACACTGATCCTGGGTCTGCTCCTAACACTGATCCTGGATCTGCTGCTAACACTGATCCTGAGTCTGCTGCTAACACTGATCCTGGGTCTGCTGCTAACACTGATCCTGGGTCTGCTCCTAACACGGATCCTGAGTCTGCTCCCAACACTGATCCTGGGTCTGCTCCTAACACTGATCCTGGGTCTGCTGCTAACACTGATCCTGGGTCTGCTGCTAACACTGATCCTGGGTCTGCTCCTAACACTGATCCTGGGTCCTCTCCTAACACTGATCCTGGATCTGCTGCTTAAGGAATGGGTCACCCTAGTGATTTAAGTGCTTGGCTTTCTTCTGTGTAGGTAAATGTACTTATTGTAAGTCGCTTTGGATAAAAGCGTCTGCTAAATGCCCTAAATGTAAATGTAACAGTCCTTTAATTTTAGAGTTGGTTTAAAAAATTTTGTTTATTCTTAGTGGTGAGGAAACAGCTCCTCAATCAATGGTCGCAGGGAAACTTTTCTGCGTATTCGTAGTTTTAGTAAAAGAAAAAGAGTTTGTTGAGGGAGAACGGGCCCCGCGGGTCTTTATGGGAGCGTCTGTTGTTGTGGAACACTAAACCGCTGACTGAGACACTATGGAGTTGACATTTCGTCTGGTTGAGCGGGCAGCGAGCAGCCCTGGGTTCCTCTAGCTCCTCCCCCCGGTCCAGGAGAAGGACCACGACAGGCGCTGGACACGGAAAGGAAAGATAATTCCTCTCGGGTCTCGCATGAAACAACACCGTCTGTACACGGAACGCAGTCTGTAGGAACAGACTCTGATCGTTGGGCTGGTTTTGAAGTCAGGAAAGCTCACTCTGAACTCCATCGGTTAAACAGAGACAGATCACAAATAGCAGTGAGATGTTTTAGAGTGCAACATAAACACAGAGCGGTCAACGGGGGGCTAATTAGTTTAGCGTCTCACAGCTGCTTAAGGTTACAGCAGACTGTAAACGTATATATATATATATATATATGTATATACAGTATATACATATATATATAACGTTCAAAAGTTTGGGTTCACCCAGATAATTTCATGTTTTCCATGAAAACTCACACTTTTATTCAACAGTTTTTAGCTATGCGAACATATTTGCACAAGGGTTTTCAAATCATCAATTAGCCTTTTAACACGATTAGCTGAACAATGTACCATTAGGACACAGGAGTGACGGTTGCTGGAAATTGGCCACTATACACCGTAAGTAGATATTTCATTAAAAAATCAGCCAATTCCAGCTAGAATAGTCATTTTACAATGTCTAAACTTTATTTCTGTATTATATACCCACATTTTTGAAAGGTAATGTGTGTGTGTATATATATATATATATATATATATATATATATATATATATATATTGAGACCCAAAGCTCTTCCCACTGAGTGAAGTGAGATGGAAGTCCGAAGCCCTTGTCAGACGTCAGTCTAGTTGGTAAGTTCCTGTTTCCCTGTAGCCCTTATTCACTGAGGAGGTGATTAATGTCAGAGCCGTGGCGTTATAGGGCAAGCCAGTCATTAAAAGTGAACCATAATTGGAAAGGGATTTAAGTACCCTTGTATACTGTCTCCCTGGAACAGGCCAACTCGTCAGACGAAACACTCAACTCAAATGTTAATAGATGCTTGATCGACGACGGATGTGAACACATTAACAGTCTCCCTGGAGTCTGAGATGCACAGTGCAGTCTATGTGTTTGTCTTTGTATGCTGTGTGTCTTTTGTGTGCCGTGTTTCTTTTTTGTGTGTCGCTTTGTGCGTGTGTGTAAATGTGTCTGTGTGCTCACATGTTGTGGCCCATGCATGCATGCTGGAATTCCTTTGTCATTTTCTGTTTGCGAGAATGCACATTTCTCCATGTTAACAATGCATGTGTGTCAAGTGTGGCTATGATTCATACCTTGGTGCATCGCATGTTAGACAGTGAGAGAGAGAGGAATGGATGGAGAGAGAGAGCAAGCGAGTGAGGAACGGATGGAGAGAGAGCGAGAGCGAGAGAGTTAGGAACGGATGGAGAGAGAGAGAGCGTGAGAGATGTTGTGTACAAGAGCGCATCAAAGACCAGTGACGGGATCCGTCAAGTCCCTGAAGCCCGAGGGAGAAGCATATATTTAATAACTCAGAGCGCACACATACACACATGCACACACACACACACACACACACACACACACGCACACACACACACAAACACAGCTCACTGACTATTGATGTGTGTGTGAATGTAATCTACGCCACAGTGAAGAGCCTTCCAGTTAAAGTCTAGACTGCTATGACCTCATTTCCTGCTCTGGGTAGAATTAGAACGGAGAACATTACGGGTTTGTGTTTGTGTGTATGTGTGAGTGTTGGTGCGTGTCTGCGTGTGCGTGAGAGCGTCAAAGAGAGTTTGCCGCTTCTGTGTGTATCTTTGTTTGACTGCGCACACTTGTCTGCTTGTTTATCCGTTTGTGTGCAATCGTATTTGTGTGCCGTGTGTTTGCATGAAGGCGTTTTGTGCATTGGTGTGTGTGTGTGTGTGTGTGTGTGTGTGTGTGTGTGTGTGTGTGTGTGTGTGTGTGTGTGTGTGTGTGTGTGTGTGTGTGTGCGAGAGTTTTCATAAGGTCACAACCACCTTTCACTGTGCAACATTATTGATAGTCGACGCTTTGATGTCCTGGTCTCATTAAACACTGAACGGACGACCATGTAACATCCGTGTAACGTCCGTGTAACAGCAGTTTAACATCCGCGTGACGGGCAGGTTACCCACCTACGCCTCCTACACCCACGCACCAGCCTTTCAGGCCTTCCATCACCCTGTCTCTCCTTCGGATCGCCATCGTCACACTGAATTAGCGTCAAAACAAGGAGAGTCAGGCCAGACTTTTCAATAGCACACATTTCTCCTGAGCAGTACAAAGAAACATCATCAGAAAGGTCTGTGGATCCGAGCTCAGTGTCATGTTAATGTTTGACCAGCCTTTTGAACCATCATTGCCACGCAAAGCACTGGGCCATGGGAATGCGCATCGATGCATTCCCCATGCATTCACCCATTCACACAAACAATCCTCCTCACCCTGCTATAAGCATCTCCACCTGGAGCCAGGAGGATTACTGAAGGATGAATCACACTGTATCAGGTACGTTGAATCTGCTTTAATTCCCCACCCTGCTGTCATTGTTAGGGGGAGGAGTCGAGGTACTGACTTTCTGTTGGGCTCAGATCAGTTCTTTCTCTTTGTCCATGTGGCCCTGACACAGAAGAACCCTTGCTCTCCTGCTCCTATAATCTGGGAGAGCACTCAGCACGCCTAAAATCAGCCGTCCAAGGACAAGCCTGCTTACAATCAGACCCTCTAACCAATGACAGGCTTCCCCTCATGTGGGTATCGGCGGGCTTATTTGATTAAATTTATGATGCGCCCCCAGGACCTTGTGACATGTGTGATTACAGGGAGGGGGGGGGGGGGGGGGGGTGCAGAGACTGCACCTGGGCAACACCAGCGCTGACATCACATCTGTCTCCATGGTGATGGGGAGGGAGGCTGGCAGTCTGGCGACACGGCATGAGAGTACACATCAGAGAGCGACGGAGAGAGAGAGAGAGACATAGCAATACAATGAGAAAGAGAGAGAAAGAGAAAGTGAGACACAGACAGACAGACAGAGAGAGAATGAGAGCGAGAGAGACGTTTGGAAAATACACAAAAAGGCTGAAAAAAAAAGTGTTTGCTGACAAACTGCCATGAGGGATTGCATCGTTGTGTCGCAAATATTTATCACACACACACACACACACACACACACACACACACACACACACACACACACACACACACACACACACACACACACACACACACACACACACACACACACACACACACACACACACACACACACACCTCCCCCTGAAACGTGTGGATCGTGGTGACAGTAAGTCCCAGGACTCTGAGCGAACAGGATGTGCTTCTGCCGTGGCTGTGGTTGGTTCCTCAGCAGAACTGAGACGCCAGAGACAGGTGAGAGGAACGGCTCGCCGTGTTCTCCGGTTCGGGAGAAACCGCCTCAAAGACGGGAGAGGAGAACTCGGCGGTGTAAATGTCAGGCGGACGAGCGGAGGAAGAGAGTGCGCTGGGAGGGGGGGGGGGGGGGGATCATCAAAGCATGTTTTTGTCACCTTAGCGGTGGCTTGTTTTTCCTCAGATCCTCTTTTTACAGCAGGCAGACGAGTGGGACGTTAAGGATGGCTGGGAGGGGAGAGGGGACGGGACATGTGTTCAGAAGACACCATAAAACAGAAACCAGAGGAGGAACGATGCATGAGACACGGCAGCCATCAGGTGATGAGGAGAATCAGATCAAAGCGGATCTCTGTTGGGTCTGACATCCTCACGTCTTTGATTAGAGCCTCAGTAGACACAAGCTCCTACTTCTTAATTAGGAAAAATATCAAATCGAATCGATGCTATATTAAAAAAGATATATTAACCACCACCGTCCCCCCCCTAAGGGGAATATTGAACATGAGTGTGTCTGCGTGTGTGTGTGTGTGTATGTGTGTGTCAGTGTGTGTGATTGTGTGTGTGTCAGTGTGTGTGACTGCGTGTGTCTGTGGGTGTGTGTATCCATGTGTGTCATTGTCTGCGTTTGGGTGTCTGTGTCTGCATGTTTCTGAATGTGTGTGCATGTGTGAGTGTGTGTGTTTGTTTGCCTGTGTGTTTGCCTGTGTGAGTGTGTGTGCGTGTGTGTGTGTGGCTGTTTGTGTGAGTCTGTGTCTGTATGTGCACGTTTGTGTCTGTGTCTGCATTCGTGTGCTTGTGTGAGTGTGTGTTTGCCTGTTTGTGAGTGTGTCTGTGTGTGCATGTGTGTGTGTGTGTGTGTGTGCGTGTG
>NC_079430.1:13071294-13086294 GCF_026213295.1 Gadus chalcogrammus
GATGAAATATGAACTGAACCACAGCGTCAGAGCGGAGACACGAAGATTTAACGTGGACAGAATATATACATAATAATAGCATTTCTCAGCCATCACGTTTATTTAGCTGTCAACGTCTTTTGTGCGTTGGACTGTCAAGACGTTGTGCGGTACAACACACCAATTCCACAGATACATCCCACACTCTGAGTACCAGGCCTTCATAGGGGTACCGGCTGATCACTGCTAACCACCTCTCATTACTGTACCAGCTGAGGATGAGGCGGCGATAAACACGCCTCAGACAAAAGTACGCACCGTTCACTGCAACTATCTCTGGGGAGTCTTTCTAGGAACTAGGTCATGTGTACCCATGTGACCTAGTAGTACCCATTTGACCTGTGACCTAGTGGTACCCATGTGACCTAGTGGTACCCATGTGACCTAGTGGTACCCATGTGACCTAATGGTACCCATGTGACCTGGAGGTACCCAAGTGACCTGGTGGTACCCATGTGACCTGGTTGTACCCATGTGACCTGTGACATTGTGGTACCCATGTGACCAGTGACTTTGTGGTACCCATGTGACCTGTGACTTTGTGGTACCCATGTGACCTTGTAGTACCCATGTGACCCGGGTCGTAGTGCAAAGGAAAGGTAGCATGGGCAGCATTAAGGAAGTTTAATATGGGGAATCAAACCATCAACCAAACAATATACAGTTAAACACCATATGACCACGTTATGCCATACGATTGAGTTGGAAACAGGGCAGAATGTTCTTGGATATTTCCTTTACTCCCCAAAACATTTGGAGTTACCATAAGAAGTTCACAGAAGGTTGCGTGCAGTCAGATTTAAGAGATTTAGTATGTTCTATGGTTTCTAAAAAGGTACTGTGCTGAGGAATAGAAGAACAGAAGAATCAAGAATTCAGGACCACTTCATGTGTCTCTAAAGGGGTGTTGTGTGTTATAAGAAGTGTGTGTGTGTGTGTGTGTGTGTGTGTGTGTGTGTGTGTGTGTGTGTGTGTGTGTGTGTGTGTGTGTGTGTGTGTGTGTGTGTGTGTGTGTGTGTGTGTGTGTGTGTGTGTGTGTGTTATAAGAAGTGTGTGTGTGTGTGTTAGTGTGTCCTACAAAGAAAGCGAACATGCTGTCAGAGTCCAATCCCGCTCGTCCCGATGAGACCCTGATGCTCCTCCATTGTGTTCCCCTCGCCTGCGGTCAGAATAGAATGACCACCAGCGCTTTGAGGCGCCAAAACGCTCCCTAAACTGTTTGTAATCCTCAGGTTTCAGATGGAAAGCCCTGCTGGTGGCGCTCAGTAATGACATCACAGATGGGAGGTCTCTTTGTGTTGTGTTGAGTTGTAGCCGCCCAGTGCCAGGCGGATTGTTCCAGAACACGCAGAGAACATGGAAGATTCACTAGACTCACAGCTTTGTTGAGACACTCTTGGCATGACAAAGGACCGCACCGTCTCATTGGCCGGGTTCTTTAACCAAGGCTGTGCGTCCGGGGGTAGAATGAGCATATTTAACAAAACGAACCAAGACTGTTTGCTATTTACCTTGGCCTTGTTCTAAAGTGTTGATTATATCGTTGATTATTTCCTAGTTTGCACTGTGTGAAGCCTGACACACTCAATCAGTTAACAGCTGTTATTGACTATTGATGGACACATTATGGATTACTGGTTGTTCCATTAATGTGAATATGACGATGGATCTGAAACATGAACGAAGCCCAATTCTGTATGAAGATTCACCAGAGGAGTATTCTGTGCAACACAGGGTTTGTGTGGCCGTCCAGAGCTCCTGGAGTTGGAGCGGACCAGTTGTTTTAGGAGCACTAATGCCCTGGATGTCTGAGGAGATGAATGAGGAAGAGAAACCTTCAGTCTCGAAGAAAGATGCTGTCATGTTTCATTTTGCTGTCATGACACATATACGCCCCAGGTTATGGAAATAGAAAAACACACACGCAACATAGGATCGCAAAGGGGCCTTTGTTGATAGTCTGTTTGTGTATGTGTGCGTTTGCGTGTGCGTGTGCACATGCTTCAGAGGATCTCGCCAGTCTGAATAATGCATAGTCTGCATGTTTGTGAATGCACGGGCAGCTGCCCGTGCATTCACAGAGAGAGAGAGAGAGAGAGAGAGAGAGAGAGAGAGAGAGAGAGAGAGAGAGAAGAAGAGCGTCATATGGTCATACCCATAACTGAAGAGAACAATGCAGTGTGCCCATATAGGGTCCTTCCCTTAACCTCATCCAATAGGGGGAGCGCATTGACAATGGACGCCTGGTTTTTACTAGCCTCCACTAGCTTGTTGCTCAGACAAAGCAATGCGCTGTTACCTATATCCTTTATCCCACAGCCCATACGAGCACATCCTTGTTAAGAAGCGGAAATCAGAGCCATAAGAAACAACTCTGAAGGTTCACATTGTGACAAACAGGTCCCACGCTTTGCAGTTGTGCGCCTTTGCATAACATTACAACAGATGTGCTTTGAGAAAGCAAAACACATGAATAATAAACCGAACGGCAACAGCGTGATGGTTTGAAACTCAAAGCGTGGGGCTGTTGTAGTTGGAGTCATCTCGTTGTTAATGCCACGAGACCAACTGCCCTTTTTAAAAGAGGAGGAAGAACACAGAGAGCTCATTGTTCAGATCTCCAACGCAATCAAACAACACATTATGAGTCACTATGACATCACAGAGGTAGACCCCCCTCTGAGATACGAGGACCTGAGTCACATTGAGATCCCCCTCTGTGATACAAGACCTGAGTCAAAGGTAGACCCCCTCTGTAATACACGACCTGAGTCACACTGAGACCCCCCTCTCTGATACGAGGTCCTGAGTCACACTGGGAGACCCCCTTCTACCACAATCAGGGTTGCACGCCCCTCACAAATGAACACTTGCACGCACACACAGAGAGAACAAGTTCTCATAAGAGAACTCTTACATAACCAGGTCACATGCACTGACCTCTGACATAACCAGGTCAAATGCAGGTCACATGCAGGGACCTCTGACATAACCAGGTCACATGCAGTGACCTCTGACATAACCAGGTCAAATGCAGGTCACATGTAGGGACCTCTGACATAACCAGGTCACATGCAGGGACCTCTGACATAACCAGGTCACATGCATTGACCTCTGACATAACCAGGTCACATGCATTGACCTCTGACATAACCAGGTCCCATGCAGTGTGCTTGCAGCAGAACTCCTCCTCAGGTGCAGACTAGCTCAAGGTGTCCACGGGTCTGTGGTTAATGGAGACTCCTCTGTGCTTCCTGCTGTTTTGGTTTTATTGCGTCTCGCCGCCAATCGATGCAGTGACGCTATGGCCCACTGCCTCGTGAGAGGAAACAGCTATGAGTCACAGGGCAGGTCAGCCCGCTCTCTCTATCTCTTCACTTTCTCTTTTATTATCCCACCAGGACAAAAGAGGGAATGAAGAGGGATGATGGAGGAGGAAGGGGAGACTGAAACGGGGCTAATGATTAAAAAAAACGAGAGGGGGAGAGGGGGAGAGAGGGGGGGAGAGAGAGAGAGGGGGGGGGGAGAGAGAGAGCGAGAGAGTGAAAGAGCGAGAGAGCGAAAGAGAGAGAGAGCGAGAGAGTTTAAGAAGAGTTGAGTCTTTGATGCCGATGGGGAGAGGAAACAGCAGTTGCCATGGTAACCCCACCCTGCCTTCAATGAGTCAATGAGTTAGTGAGATGAAGAGAGGAGAAGGGGAGACACAGAGAGGGAGAGAGGGAGAATAAATTGAGGGATGGAAGAAAGGGAGCTTTTTCGGGGGGAGCGTTCAGTTCAGTCGGGTGAGGCGAAGTCAAAGAGCAGACACCCCGACATCAGAGCGAGCAGGGGTTCTGAGAGGTACGCCAACACTGAGGGGCGACGGCCCCTCTGTCGCCCGCTCCCAGTGACACAAAGAGGCAGAAGCAAGGCAGCGCTTAACCTGGAAACACAGCCCAGAGCGGCGGCACTACAACGAGGCCTGGCCCCAGTGAGGCTTGGGGCAACAGCGAGGCCCCACAGCGAGGCCAAAGAGGCCTGGCTCCCCTATGTAGGCTAGTGAACCGGAGCCAACTGAGGGCCTCTCAGGGCCGCTATTGGTCCAGACCGATGTGTCACCTCATGGAGGCCAGTTCCTGGTACATAGCAGCAGACCAGGATTTGGGCAGGAAGCCGGAAGAGGCTGTGGCAGACGATGTAATGATGCCCTAGGTTCTGGACTTGTATCCTGGGTTGTTGAACATGTGGTCGGCTTAGTACAACCTCAATGTGTAGAGGAATCTGATCATGACGGCACCAGATATCTGGCTGGACAGAAGTACACAGAGAGAGGCAGTGAGGGGGTTAGAAGGGGGGAAAATGGAGGATGAAAATCCAACGTAAAACAGACAGTGTATCGCTCCCTCTCATCTCTTTCTCCCTCACACACGCGCACTCCATAATCCCTTCTATCTCTCCTCGCCAAATGTCTCTCCCTGACTCTGGCATTGTCTAACTCCATTCCTCACACAGCCTCCCTCACACCTCTCTTTCTCTCACTGCTCTCTTTCTCACTCTCGCTCTCTCACACATCAATCACTCCCTCTTTCTCCAGCAATATTGCCAACGCTGTAGCCAATAGCACAAACATTGGCCCGTTGGCATGAACCTCTCAGTTAACTCTGAAGATCCTCTCCTAAGACCTCACCACTGAAACATGTGCTCTAGATCCACATCAAAATCTAAGTGATCACACACACACACACACGTTTTAGCAAACCATCGACCACTTCAACTGTGTTTGTGTACGTCATTAAAGGGAACACTTTGACACTAGCTGTGATTCTGAGCCGTTTAAATATGGCTGTAATCCCTCTAGGGACCTCACTAGTGGTAGTGCCTACCAAAATGTATGATGGGTAGATCAACCTTACAGTTGGTGCAGTCGACTGGGTAGACTGGGAGGAGGCTCTACATACCACCCATCACTGGAGGCTCCATTTTGAAACAGTAAAGAATAGGGGTCCGTTTAAGAGATACGGAGAGAATATCCAATAACACACTTCATAAAACCCCAAACTCCAATTACATAAAGTTCACTGGGCTGTTGTGCTTTCATCTCACCCCCTTCGTTAGCAACCTGTCTGCCTGTGCAGCGCCGCTACGCTAGCTTAGTTTAGCTCTTGGCTTTCCATTAAGAATCAATAGACCCAGGTTCCCCAGGCAGGCTACGGTGTGCGGCTAACGCTGGCAGAAAATAGGCCCATCACAATCGTTCTCATGCACTGTGAGGGTCTGTCAATGGTAGCTCCATGCACGGTGAAAAGGGAGCTGGCTAAATTAAAATGAGGTTCAACCGTTTGCTGTGGGAGAGATAGAGTCCCGGCGCCCCATTACTATGCATGTGATGTTTTCAAAATGTAATGTTTTCAGAATGTTATATTAACGACTCAATACCTAGTTACATATTAGATTTAATATTTCACCTTTGCATCTCTGGTCAGAGATTTCTATGGTTTCATATTTGAAACACGGAAATGTTTGGAATTAAATCAGAACACACTATCTAACATAAACCACATATTATGGGATGCATACTCATGATAAGAATCGTTAGTTGACAACTTAATAGTAGCAATGATTGTTCGGCTCTGTGTGATTTAAACCTTGATATTAGGGATCGACCGATATGTATTTTTTAGGGCCGATACCATTACCGATTTATTTTCATCAGCCTTAGCCGATAACCGATATGCTGATACCTATTTTCTTGAGCTGATATTTGGAGCCGATACTACCCTGGAAATCCAGAGTTCTCGTGAGAGCATAATTTGCTCAGCGAAGTGACTCTGGGAACGAGCAATATACTTGTGTATATTCTGGGCCTCCCCTGGCCCAGAACATTAATCAATCACATCAAAGTATTGATATAGGCAGGCCAAAAGCGTTGCTGGTTTACCGACCGATACGGCAAGAGTCTTATCTATTGGTTAGCTCCACTGGTCTGGATACGTCACACCCCTTGCATTCTTCTGATTGGTCGTAGTGTTATCCAACATGTGTTATCCAGTGATATTTTCAAATGCATGCTTGGTGCCGCTCCTCGAGTTGGGCCATTTTCATTACTCTTTGCCAGACCAGAGCTTTCTAGATGTGGGTCTGGATTTCCAGGCTAAGCCTCCCTCAATTTACATCATTAAATTACACAATGATGATAACAAATGTTACAATGTCTCAATTTAAAAAAAATGAACATTTATTGAACTGTCTGTAAATCATGGCCAAAAAATAAAATAAATAAATAAATCGGCCAATACCGGAAAAAATATCGGCCGATACACGTAAAAAGCGCAAATATCGGTCGATTATTTCGGCTGGCCGATATATCGGTCGATCACTACTTGACATTAATCAAAATATAATTGATTCACACACAAACACACACACACACACACGCACACACACACAGCCACACATCGTACTTTACCAACAACCAACTGCTACATGTCACCCTTGCGAGAACCCAACTTCTCTGGCAGGTCTGAACTCCTCATGTCGGAGGGAGAGAGAGAGACCGAGAGAATGGTATAAAAGTAAAGCTACTCTGACACTCTCCAACCGCTCCACAGAGCTGTCTCTCTCTCCTCTCTCCCCACCTCCATTATTCAGAGACACTCCAGGAGATCTTGGGGCCTTCAGAGTGCCTTCGCGTGTCCGCACTCCAAGGCCCCGTGTTTGCCCGCCTCGAAGCCCAGAATAGAGCGGTATTATTAGGAGGAAACACGGCGTACAGACGAGAGGACGACCGGGTCTGAACATAATGGAACTCAAGGAAGAAGAGCGCTCTCAGTAGAGCGCTGATCTAAGGTGGTTTGGATAAAGACCAGAGTGTCTTCAAGGACCAGCGAGGTACAACAGAAGGTACGGCGGTGAAAGGAAAGGATCATTAATGTGTCAAAGTTTTCTATAGTGTACACACCTGTAGCAGGGCTCCAGACTACGACCAAATGGTCGCATTTTGCGACCAAAATGTAAGAGTGTGCAACAGAATTGAGCAAATTTGCCCTTTTAAATTATTTATTTTTGACACGTTAAACGTCGAAGGGGCACGCCAGTAAATTATTATTATCGAGCGAGCGTAAACGTCTGTGACTCGAACTATTGACTCGTACTTCCGACCTTCGGCTAGTGTGTCAGTGCCAGTCAGAGTCCTGCACGGGTCTTATTTTGCAAACCCGCACATGCAATACTTAAAACCGCCCCCGACCCGTGTTCCGACATTAGTGCGAATTACATTCCGCACCCGCCCAGACCCAGGCCCAGATTGATAACGATGCCCGACCACACCCGAAGGAAAATTGGACACACCAGATGGAAAGCCGGGGAATTACACTATCTGGTGTTTGGCGTGGTGTTTTAGATTGCTGTGCAAAAAAAGCACATCATCTGACGTTGACGGTTTTAGTTGACTCCTCCGCTACTGAATAACATACCCGAGCACCGGAGAAGTCTCGCTCGCAATCTCAAAACCCGCGACGACCAACGCTGTTCAGGCGTCCGACCCGACCCGCACCTGTGTCCAACACAGTTCATCCAAATTGTGTGGGTACCTGAACCCGTACAGGACTCTGCTTCAGGTGCCATAAAGGGCTTTTCACACGGGAGGCGTTTGTCGCACCTAGAGAGGCGGTTGGGCAGAGAGTTGAGAGCGCAGCGTCCTGTCAAGCGGCACAAAGACAAGCGGGCGCACTCCAGTGAAACTGTCGTTCTGTTCCGTGCTCGTTGAACGCATGCACGCACACGTGGAAACCGTTGGGATATATGAGAAACACAATAAAACTTGAAACAGCATATAGTAGGGATGTCCCAATCCGATATTTGGATCGGATCGGCCGCCGATATTAGCAAAAAAATGCATATCAATATCGGATTGGCCTCAGGGGTTGACACTAACGGTTGCCCGCTTGCCCGGGGCAAGTAAAAAAAATGTTTGGGCAAGTTGAGATTTTTTCTGGTTGCCCGAACGGGCAAGTGGATTTTGGGTGGATGTTAATATAAAAGCTATTTATTCAAATGTTTTTAGAAACTGCAGAACAACCTTTTGTTCCGCAAAACCACACAAAATAGAAGTATTTGCAATTGATCAGCGCGCTGTCTTCTCTTCTCTTCTCTCGGAAAGCGAGTTAACAGACACGCATCGCTTCAGTGCGAATATAGCCCCGCCTTCTGTCACTCACTCACAGTGCGGTCTCTGGCAGTGATTCGCTAAAGGTTAGCCAACACAGCTAGCATCTCAAGTGCAGCACCTCCGAACGGTTTAGGTAGAAGTTAAATGGAGTAGTGATGGAGGAGTGCAGTTTGGAAGTACTTTGGATTGAGGCAAATTATCAAGGAAAGTCAAGAACACGGTTTTGTGTTTCATAACTGTGCACATGCGCACAGCAATAGCGATCTTTTTCACGAAATTGGACCCTCACAAACTACTGTATATATTACATGAAAGCTGAGCCTCCACTTATTCCAACAGTCCAAACCATATCATTCTGTGACTAAAACTCGCAAATAACAACTTAAGAAGAAACGTCCCCTTTTCTTTTAACAACCAAAAATGAAGTATTACCTTTGTGATTTTTGTCCACAAAGTTGATTCTGATCAAATAAAACCACCATAAACAGATTATCCAGTATCTGGGCCAAATTTTGCAACTTAACATGGTGTTTTCAATCAATGAATAAGAGAAGGTTTCTTAGGAAATAGGTAAATTGCCTTCAATCAGAAAACATATTCTTCAGCGCAATCTAGTGGCCATATATTTATTTGCGAGTGTTTGGCTTGGTGCATTCGATTGCCCTGAACTTTAAATAGAGGTGTCAAGTGTCAAAATTGTAAGATATCTACCTTATTTGTGTCTCATAGTAAGACAGCGCCCCCAACTGATAACGACCAACTGATACTGATAATTTTTACAGGTGGAAATGTTATCTTCCACTTATGCTGTGTTCCATGGCTTTATTCACTTTAACCAAGTATTATCCCCATTGAATATTTCACTTGCACAACAATCTTTCTTTTGGCCCAAAGATGACATTATCGCCCTTGCAGTTGTGGAGATATAATCTCTTTACTTTGGGTATGTTCTTTCCTGAAAAAAACGTTTCCCCTGATATCGAAAATGGTATAGAATATCGATCTTTTTCCAGGAATAGTGTTGAAGTTAGAAAATCCAGTATCGTGACTGACAACCCTACTAGAAACGCGATTGTGATTATTCAGTTAGAGCTACAAGAAACTTGAAAGTTAAAAAAGACATATCTTTGCTACTACCTCTGACATTTAGTTATGTACATTTGCATCAAATCATGCAGGTCTACATATAACTTGGCGATAGCTTGCAACTGTGGACTGAAATCACTTCATGGCACGATGTGACCGCTCGATAAATAAGTAAACTAAGAGAAGTTTGTTATTTTTTAAACACAAAGCTAACATTCAGCTTCAGTCTGAGCTAGGATGATTTTTCTGAGCCCCCCCAAAACCAGGCCGGGTGCCTGGCAAAAAGAGGCCCGTTCACGATTCTGATTATAATTTGGGCAAGTGAACATTACATTCGGGCAAGTTGAACCTGACCTGTACTTGCCCGATGGGCAAGTGCTTTTGAAACCTTAGTGTCAACCCCTGGGCCTGCAAGGGAAAATCCCGATCCGGACTCCCGATCCAGTTTGTTTTCAATACTCCGGTCCGTGTTTTCGAGCGTTGTTCAGCACACCTAGCGCACACTGTGTGTGTGGTAATTTGACTATTTTCTACTCAGCTTTTGTGTGTGTTGCTTTTATATATAATGTTATATTGTTTACAATATTGTTTACACTCTTGTTGTTCAAGAACAGAGCACTGATGCCAATTCAGTGTGTGTGTGGTAATTTGACTATTTATTATTTTGTCTATTTTGTGTTTATTTAACCCTGAATAAACAGGTCAGCTTCTCATTACCAACTATTGTGGATTATTCAAACTAACCTAATTAAGTTGGCTAGTTGTTCTTAAGAGTAAAACCCTTTTCAACATGAGTAGTACAACAAAATAAGTAAATATCTTTAATCTTTAATACATTCTTGGATCGGCCGGTATCGGTATCGGCCGATGCTAAAAGCTACAATATCGGTATCGGATCGGATGTGCAAAAAGCTGGATCGGGACATCCCTAGCATATAGTAATTTCTGCGTCTATTATATCACTATTCATAGGTAATACAGTAAAGGAGCTCAAGATGTGTGCCCCTAGAATATCTGGTTGTGCCCTTACAATTTTCAGTTAGGGCCACAGTGCTCCTAGTGAGAAATGTTAGTCTGGAGCCCTGCTGTAGGCTGTTGTATTGTGCATCAACCTGGTACAAAGAGTGATTGTAATCTTGTGACTTCTGCATCACTTCAACTTATTTTCTTTCTGCGTATTATCATTCTTTGTTCGCACACGACGAAGAATATAACCTAGGTTTGACCGCAACTATGCATCATCACTAGGCTGTCATCCCCACAACACTATCACCAGCGCTATGCTTGTACCATCACTAAGGCCTTCATCATAGCTATGCTATCTCAGCCGCTACGCTAGGACCACAGCTACGCTAGTACCATTACTGAACCTTCATCTCAGCTATGTTTTCACCACCGCTATACTGTTACCAACGCTACGTTAGTACCAACGCTAGGCTAGTACCAACGCTAGGCTAGTACCACCGCTACACTAGTACCACCGCTGCTCTAGTACCACCGCTGCGCTAGTACCATATCTAAGCTAGTACCATCACTGAGCCTTCATCAAGGCTACGCTATCCCCGCTGCTACAGCCTCACCACGGCTAAGATATCCCCAGTGCTAGGCTAGCCTTATACAGCACAGCAGCATTAATATGCTATCACCACCAGGGTGCTTAAACCACTCCTGTGCCCTCGGCAGTCAGCAGCCCTCCTCTGTGTGTCCGAGCGCCGTCCTCTTCCCTCCGAGTCGATGCCTCTGAACCAGGCGGTTGATCCGGCCGTGAGCTACCTCTATCTCCCCCCATTACGGAGCTCTGCTCCAGAAATTGCTTTTCTTTTACCTGCCATCCCAAGTCTGCTGTGATAAGAGCTCTCTCTCTCTCTCTCCCCCATCTCCCTCTCTCTCTCTCTCTCCCCCCTCTCTCTCTCTCTCTCTCTCTCTCCCCCCTCTCTCTCTCTCTCTCTCCCCCCTCTCTCTCTCTCTCTCCCCCTCTCCCCCTCTCCCCCCCTCTCCCCCTCTCCCTCCTTCTGAACCTCTTTGTCGTGCGTCTCTCCAGGCCCTCTTGCCTCCTGACTCCCAGCGGTGTCGCTCTCCTCCACTCTTCATTCATCTCCATCCCAGGAGCTCCGTTCAAAAGTACTCTGGCCCGTCTCTCCTCCTCGTCTCGCTTCAATCTCGACGAGGTCACTTCCACTCCACGGCATGCAGACACACACGCGAGCACACACACGCAAGCACACACACTCGCTCGGATGCACACAATGGCTGCGCTAAATGCATCAGTTAACTCTCCACAACCTCTCTCTCTCTCTCTGAGCTTTTCATTAATTGGTGTAGTTATCAACATTTTTTCTCTCTCCCTCCCTCTCTCTCCTTCTCGTCATGTCTCTCTATTCATCTCTCTCTCTTTCTCGTCATCTCTATTCATCTCTCTCTCTCTACCTCTTTCTCGTCCTCTCTCTCTATTCATCTCCCTCTGTCTATCTCTTCCGTCTCCAGTCACTTTGTTTCTCTATCTTGGCAGCCATGTTTTTCCTGCTCAGTCTTTATTGTTTTCTCCTCCCCAGTACTATTTCTTGGCAGCTGCTCCGCGTTCCGTTATCTGAGGATACAACTCATACCGTTGCAAACAAATCGCTCTTATTGTTTGTAGCGCGTAAAAAACAACAGGAAAAGGGTGTCTCTTGTCGTGTCTTTTTGGTGTGAAAAAATGGAACAGTGATTTAATGAAACCCCATCACTGCGAGACCAGAGGAAAATGAGCCTCCATCAGGGATTCAGGGCAGAACTAGTGGTTAGCGGCTAGCGGTTAGCAGCTAGCAGTTAGCAGCTAGCAGTTAGCAAACGGACAGCTTTGCCTAATGGTACTGTTAGGCTGATGTGGCAATAATGTCACACACACACACACACACACACACACACACACACACACACACACACACACACACACACACACACACACACACACACACACACACACACACACACACACACACACACACACAAATGCCTGCATGGCAACACACACACACACACAAATGCCTGCATGGCAATAAACACACACACACACATACGCACACAAACCGTAATTACACAAACACCCACACACCAACACACGCGCTCATGCATGCACACATTGCACTTAATTAGCCCAGGCTGCTGACTCAGGGCAACAAGCCTGGGTTCATGGGACTGGGATGGTTTCACATCACAGCCTCCAGGGCCCCTGTGAGCAGGGTGCCCCGTTGCCAGGGGAACCCAGGTCATCATGCTCGGGCCGTACAACAACGAACATCCAACCCTTCCATACCCATCTCCCAGGGGCTGGGTATGAAGGACCGGCGACAACACCACCTACCACACAACTACCACTACCATGGACCTCACCTGGATCAGGTGTGTGTGTGCGTGTTCGTGCGTGCATGCGTGTGTGGGATCGTTTCCCCATCTACAGACACGTGTATTCTGAGAGTAGTCACTGCCCGATTACTCTGCTGTTTAAACATTTATTTTATTTCGTACAGGTTGGTGTTTTTGAGATGAGTATTAAAAAGCTTCAGCTGTTGGTTTTCCCTGCAGACATACGGAGAGCTACCCATTAGCAGGCACTAATAGTGAATAAATCGGCAGTGAGGGATCGTTTTCAATTAACACATGAAAGAAGAGTGTCAAATATGCTAATATTTGAAGAAGAAAACGTTAACAGCTGAAAAACACGGGCCCTTCGGGCCTGTAGCTGTGGACCGCCTCGCTGTTCAAATACGAGTTTAAGATGTTTGTTCTGATGATACACAGATTCACCACAGCTCGGTCAAACTGTTTCCCGGGACAGTAGTAATACCCTTAGTCTGAGGGAGGGGAGGGGGTGGGCGGGCTAGGGAACAGAGAGCAGAGGAACCACAAACTAACCAATAATGTTATTCAGGGTACTTAAAACTAACGAACTATAATGATATTCACAGGACTTAAAACTAACTAACTAATTAATGAAATTCAGGGGACTTAAATCTGACTAATAATGAAATTCAGGGGACTTAAATCTGACTAATAATGATATTCAGGGGACTTCATACTAAATACTCATCGTGTATTAACCAATACCTAAAATATACATCGTGTAAATACATGCCAGTAAGGAGCAGGGGATCTTGGGTGCAGAGAAATTACCTATTTCCACTATACTATACTGGCCTGGCTGGACTCTGATTGGCTCAGCAGTGACCTGTGACACTGTACAATACTGGCCTGGCTGGACTCTGATTGGCTCAGCACTGACCTGTTACACTGTACAATACTGGCCTGGCTGGACTCTGATTGGCTCAGCACTGACCTGTTACACTGTACTATACTGGCCTGGCTGGACTCTGATTGGCTCAGCAGTGACCTGTGACACTGTACTATACTGGCCTGGCTGGACCCTGATTGGCCTGGTTGGACTCTGCTTGGCCTGGCCTCCCAGTGCAGCTGGGATTATGTCTCTATGATGACGATTGTCTTGAATCATAACACAACGATAGACACTTACTGTAGCCTATTTAGTTGCATATTAGTTTCCCGTAAAATGTGATGTATTCAAATTAAGACACATCTTTCAGAGAGGAGGACTTCACAAGCACTTCACAATGAAATCTGCGATTGTGAGTTCTGTTTGAAGTTCAATATTTACCTAATTTTTTGCTTCCAAATCAAAGAAGCTCATTGTGGCGATTTATTTGAGATGAGCTTTGTTTACACGTTGAACAATGTTTCACACAAAGTGCAACATGATGTTGTCAAAAAAAACAGTACAAATATAAGCGATGTAAAATGGGAAATATTGTCCGATGTCCAGTCTTCAGACCCAGACTAATCTGAAGAAACCTTCCCATTTGAACCTGATAATCTGTTCTACACGCAAATATCATCAAACTAAAACCCCTGCGGTGAGCTTCTGTCCAAACTTCAATTACCCTTTTAAATTAGACTTCTATAGTTATCGGAACAAATGAATAATAATGAATCATGCTGTTGAGAGGTCCAGCCTTGCTCTGTGTGCGTGACGATGTCTTACACACGAAAATGTATTGTATTTTTATGGGTCTATATTCCTTTCTTAAATGGCCGAACTTGCGATTGGAAAAAGGCCATTAGGTTGTGGCCATTTGGTGATACAAACCAGCACCTTAATGGGCTTGGAGTCAGCCAGCACCCCATAACCCCTATTAAAGTTCACGTACATTCATGTATTCAACCTTCATGTATTCAGAGGTGAGGGGAGCACGCTATAACCCCTCCTTCATGTGTTCATCCTTCATGTATTCAGAGGTGAGGTCAGCACGCTATAAACCCTCCTTCATGTGTTCATCCTTCATGTGTTCATCCTTCATGTGTTCAGAGGACATCCCTCCATTGTATCAGGGAAGGAGCCATCTGATACTCAAGTGTCTGATCTCAACGGCTCAGAGGACGTTGTGAGGACCAGCCAATGGGGGCAGACCCCACCTCCGGTGGAGGGGGGGGGGGGGGGAGGGTGAGGGACAGGGTCAGAGGTTTGGGGGGGGAGGGGGTATTCACAGGGGAAGGAGCGAGGAAGAAGAGGGGGGTTTACTAAAGGGGACGGTGCAGAGGTAGAGATATAGGCTGGGGGGGGGGAGGGGGAGGGAGGTGTACTCACAGGGGACGGTGTGGAGGTAGAGATATAGGCTGGGGGGGGGGAGGGAGGGGGGTGTACTCACAGGGGACGGTGCGGAGGTAGAGGTTGTCCC